>NW_001889911.1:100588-291221 GCF_000143565.1 Laccaria bicolor S238N-H82
TTCTCCACCAAATCCAACGTCTGCCCATACGTCCTCACAGTTTCATCAAACTAACAGCAAGCGGATAAACCCTCTTTGCATCCTTCGCCATATTCGTAATCGCATGCAGAACCTGGAAGCCCGCCCAAAGCAAATTCCTGACCTCCTTAAAGAGGGTAATAATCTGCGGATCGATATTAACCGCCAACTGGAACCCCCCTCGGCTCAAACGGACAATCTCGAATAAACGCCCGCCAACGCCCATGTCTCAACGGTTGATGTCGTGCAGCCATGCATCGAATACGGGTCGGGTGTCTAGTTTTTTGCGGAATGCTGAGGATTCAGATTGGAGTTTTTGACCTTCTGCATAGAGCTCCCAGCCTTTACCGAGGACGTCTTCGACGCCTTTCATATATGTAAGGAGTTGTGGTTCAATTTGGCGGGCCCAGATGATGACTCCTGCTATTGGGGGTAGGTCGCGCATTTGAGCCATGTGGTAGGCTTCGGAGAAGCGGTACTGAGTTTTGAACTAGTAGTCAAGTAGGGTCAGTAATTGGAGGTGGATGGGAAAGAGGGAGGAGGGTAACCTTGTCGTGCAAGTGCTTAATGTCCTCCTTTACTGAATCAATAAGTTGTGTCTGGTACTCCTGTATCGCACCACGAATCTACACGAGTATCGTTCAGCAGAAAGATCGCAATAGGCGAAGAAAGCATGTACTTTTGGCCTAACGAAAAGTGCATCAAACTTCGAGAAAACCCTAAACATCTCATTCGCATTGCGCGCCGTGCCAAGTCTATCCCTGAGCCTTGCAATAATCTGGTTCTCGACGCGAGACACACGCTTGTTGTACGCGTTTAGCCGTTACCCATATCTCGGTGCCTTCTGCGTAAAGTATCCACATCAGCCTCCAGGAAAGAGAGGGAGAAAAAGAAAGGTACTAACCAACACTAACGTCCAAAACATCAATCCGCTTGACAACCTCATAAGCCTCCTTAACCTCCTCCTCCATATCCATACCCCCTCCAACACCTCCTTCTCCTCCAAGGCCAACCCCCAACCCCCTCGTCGGGCCCGTCATAACAGCCAACTGCTCATGCTGCTTCCTCCGCTCCATCAAATACCCCACCCATTCGACAAGCTTCCCATGTGCCGGAACATCCTTTGTCGGAATAAACTTCTCACTCCTCTTCCTCGCTACCTCCCTCATGATGTTTGTGAACTCTTTTTTTAAAAGAGATCATCCCACGTCCTGAATATCCCCGTCGTCTGGCGAGGAGACGTTCAAGGTGGGATAGGGTGTGTATGCTAGCCGGTTGGATGTTAGGATCCAGAGGGTTAAAATCTCGTGAGATTGCTTCGACGGATTGGGTAGGGAAATAGCTTGAGTTTTCTGTGTAGGTGGGAGAAGATGGGCGTGAGTGATTCGTGCACTTTGTCGAGGTCTGTGGAGAAGAGAAGGTTGTTGAGCGAAAAGTCTTTCATTAGTTGGTGTACTTGTGCACTGTCCACATCGTTAGCCTTGAGTACAAAGAGAGAGGGAGAGACGCACCGAGATCCGTAGCATCCTTTAACCCGGTATCAGCAATAAAACTAACAGTGGCACCTCTTTGCATTCCTCAGTGCATCCATGACCATCCCCACCTCCTCGCTCCTCAGCTGCACCTCTATCCCCTCCAATGCCCTTTCGAGGCTCAACCAGAAGTTGATCTCTTGCGATGCCGTACCAGAGGAAACGTCTCTCGTGAGCTTGGTCACTGCTTGGATGGCTTTGATCCATGCGTTGACGTGCAGGTGGAGAGAGTTGAGAAATGTGCTGTCTGTGAGGAGCTTTGATGGGATGTGGGAAATGTTCGATCGTTGACCTTGCGATTGAGCCTTTGTTCAAGTCAGCGAGAATGGCATCGTCAGAGGGAGGGAAAAACCTACCAACTCAACAGCCCGTTGAATCACAGGATGAACAACCAAACTTGCCTCTGGAATCTCCACGTTTTGTTGTAAATGCAACAAACCCAACTCGAGCTCTGCAAACTTTTTCTTCGTCATCGGTATGCCCAACTTGCTTCTCCACCTCCACCCCCACCTCCTGCGTCTTTCCCTGCCCCTGGTCCCTACAAACACATTGAACCATGGCTTAACTCCGCAGCTTACCACGGCGTGTAAAGACTCATACGGCATCTGGTCACCATCAAAGAGATTGAGGAAGTGAAGCTGCGCAAAGAGCGGTACAAGTGGGTTGAGGTGTTCGTTTTATGAGCGGAAGTGTTGTGCGTGCGTTGGGTGGTAAGTGAGATGTGGGGCGAGGTGGTATGTGTATGTCAGTGTTCCTCCGTCATCTGCATGGTTTCTCTGTGAACATCTATTTACGCGAAGGTATGAATAAAACGACAAACCTTCTACCTCGTCCTTCACTTTAACGATATACACCACCCCCCAGACTCAGCTGCAAACCTAGCAACACGCTCATCGAACTCGTCATCGAGCAGTGAGTCCAACTCTGATGGCAAAGCACCAATGACAGGTGGTAAGAGGGCGAGCAAATACATCCTGAAAATGTCTGTATTGAAAGAGAGCGGTTATGTTTGTGATTCTGATTGTGGTGGGTCATGATGGTGCCCGTTCGTAGCGGTTACTGTGGTGTCCATGTCCGTATTTTCGTAAGCGGGACCATCGAAAGGAGGGGGTGATGCGAATTTCGCTTTTGATGTTCTCCACAGCGAAAACAGAGACCGTGAAAGCGAAAGAGACCATCTAGGTGGCGTCCTCCTATGACTTGTAAAATGATGCTGTACGCCCGTATCAGTCGTCATCGTCTCTTACGGACTATAATCTAAACACGCACATTATTGTATCAATCCCTTGCTCTCGCGAGCTGTCACCAAAACGCGTTGTTTCGCCCCAAAAAAAGGATGGTCGCGGTTAAGAGACCTTTGTATCGCTCTCAAACCTCCTTAGAGACGTGATTGGGGGAGAATTGAGGGCACTTTTGAGGAGATTAAGGAGATTTGGACGCCGGTCACTGTCATGAGAGGACGTGTGATGGATAACACCATAATTGTCACACCAGGGTATCCTCCTCTGTGTCTCTATTTATCTGTGCATTCAACAGTAAATCCAAATTGTCAGCGGTTGGTGTAGTATCCATGTCTGTATTTGCAAAAGTGGTGATGGTGGTACATAAGAGGAAAGGATGAGCAAGCAAAATAAATTAAGGTAGACTCGACATGTGTTACGTGTAAGCGCCCTGGTCGAGCTTGGCTTCCAAATATCCCATCTTCCGCTGCGTTTATGGTATGTTTCATACCTTGGATCTTGTCTTGCAGAGCAGCATTGATAGTTTGTGCCTGTCAACTGGTAAATGTGGACCACCATCCGAACAGCAAGTTCAAACTGTTTACCTTCTTCAGCTTGGGGGTATTGCTCTTTAGCTCCTTGTCGATATGTTTTAACTCTTCCCTCAAGCCACTAAGGTGAGACTTGCAAGCAGCCTTATCAAAAGATGGGGATGAGAAAATGGCAACCCACATTGAAAACAAATACAAAACACGTTGTCTCTAGCCAAAGTTATTGCCGATTCAAGACGAGAAACTTCCGAGACGAGGTTTTCGTCTGTCTTTGCGCAGGGCTTCTGCTTGCTGAGTTCAAGGTGCTGCGATTGCAAGTTGTCACAGACACGAATCAACCCTGACGAAACCGTTAAACTCAATAAGGAAGTACGAGGAACACAATGATAATGCTGACCTTGAACGTCATTTTCGTCCCATTTCTTGCTGTTATTGTGCGTACTTCATCCTCCAGTAATCAAACCACTCTTATGGATGATCGTGCCTTCCAAAGGACCAAAGCAACAGCTGTCGTTTACGCACAAAGATCAACTCGCTGAAATGGAGGTTGTTATCCGTCGAGGGCAAACGTACCTTTCACCTCCTGACCTTTGTCATAACACACATATCTTGCAACCTCCATGGTTTTGCAAACAAGAGCATTCCCACAAGCGTGATGAATAGCTCGCTCAATCGCAGGCTCGTACTGAACCACATCCACGGCTAAATAAGCACCCTTGGCAAAGGTGCGGAACTTGTCGTTGATAGGTTTCACTTGGATTGTGACCAGTGGTATAAATTATGCATGTACTACGCACCATTGTCAAGAAGCTTGAAATGACAATACAGGTGAATGAGAAACATATTTCAATGCAATCAATGGCTGTCTTCTCCTCGTCAAAGACAATGGCGTCAATATTGCGTCCAAGGACAACAGACACCGCTGCTTCGTACTTTCGTTTAATTGGTTTGCAAAGGTCGACGACCATCCCTCAACACCTATTAATTATAATACATTATTCGGCCTTCACTTTCTGGAGATCGTCTCCAAATCACTCACCTGGGAAGATCCGCTGCAGGCTAGCCAACGTCTTCTTGAGGCGAGCCTCACGTTCCGATTCGTGCTTGTCAATCCCGGACTGCAATAGCTGCTGGTAGACGTTCTGAAGCTTCTCGTCCACTTCTGCGTCCAATTTCCTATTCACTACGTTGGTGCGGATAAGGATATCTCGAGTGAAGTTGCCTATGCTATTTTCTCTCTCTCAGCCTGTTGATTATCTAGTTCTTGTCGGACACTCGTCAGGTTTGCCTGTAGTGACGAAATTTTCACGTCGAGCTATCAAGTTTGATGATCAGCACCACTCAGCCATTCAATCTTGACCTCAGTTTTTCGAGCAGTCTGCACTCGGAGATCCTCGCTTCGCAACTCCTTCTTCTCCTCGTAACCTTTTTGCTTTTCAGTGAGTCATGCAAGTGTTCTGCTCTAAGTCTTTTCTTCACGAAGAAGAGCTTCAAGGGTCTGTCGTTCATCAACGGCGAGTTTGCTTGACGATGATTTCCTAATTATCTATGTGAGTAAAACATCCAGCTGACATTAGGGATCAGCCTACAAAGCACGTCCAGGCTTTCCTCGGTTAGCGCTACGTTGTGCTGAAATGCTTTTCTCTGCTCCTCTGTTCAGTAAGATCAGCTGGACATTAGGAACGAAAGCGCAAACCTTGAGCCTTGTCGGCATCTCGACGCAGCCGATCAAACAAGTTCTCCTGCCGAGTCTTGAGGTCTTTGACGACCTCCTCCTTCAATTTCTCAGTGTTATTCATCTTCCATGTAGCATGCATAATATGAGCCTCGATCGTGACGAGTTCAGGTTTCTACAAGATGTCAGTGACAGAAATTGAATGATAGAGCCAATAGACTTTGCTAGCTAACGCTTTCTCGGCCTTTTTGATTCCCTTCTCCGTCTGCATGGCGACCGTCCTAGCTTTCACCTGCTCCGCTCGCGCCGTCTCTAAAGCGTTGTCATGGACTCTCTGCTTCTTTACCCAAACCCGTCATTCGCGTGTGGATTGACAACAAAGAGTCAATAGCTGAACATCGCAAAAGGGCTGGGGTTAGCAAATAGGTGATGCAAGGAGCTTGCACCCAGTTCTGCATGCCACGCGGGGGAGGTAGTTATGAGTAGTGTTGCCGATGGGGGTGGTTGAGCAGAGCCCCCCGCTGGCGATGCTGGCCTTGGCGGCGATGGAGTCGTTCGTCGATAAGTCTACTTAATTGTTGCCTAATTGAGCAAGTGTTCCATAGATCCGGGAATACTACCATACTTGGAAGTTCTTCACCTCGTGGTATCAACATATCTTCCACATATTTGCTGCGTAGATATGGACTGCCTTTTTTAGAAATATCTTTTTCCAATATCTTCGACATTTATCCACCCACAGTATTCTTGATAATTCTGACGGAAAAAAATTGCTTAAATGAAATAAAAGATTTTAAATTTCTTTCAACTAATTCCGGTAGTTAAAAGGTAGTATTATTATTAATATTTGCCCCATTTTTCCCCATTATCCCCAGTGGATATATAAGCCAGGGCCCGCAGTGTCTTGGCGTTCTCCGGCCCTTCCCCCGTGTCACAGATCTTACAGATCGGTCACATCGTCGAGACTGTCTATTCAGCTGGTCGCAGCCTTACTTACAGTGTCTTGCATAATGCTTTGCAGCATGAATTTTTTCAAATCATATTTGATTATATTTGTAGTGAACCTGATATGTCACAACTAAGGCCCAACGAAATGATCCCTGTCCGGAATAAGCCTGAATGTGACATCTCAGGACCAGTTTAAACACAGCCAAATACAATTTCAAAAAATTCACGCTGCAAAGCATTATGCAAGGCACTGTAGGCCAGTACAGTTGCGGACAACTAAAGTCAACAAATTTATAGACCGATTTATTGAGACCGGTAGGGATTTTTTAAAAGTCCGAAAACCATCGGAATAGGCAGGAATTGAGTAGATCTTTCAAATGGTACGAGCCGATTTCCCAAAAGTGAGGATTTGTCAGAAAAAAGGTCCAAAATTTTGGCGCAGGCCCAAAAAAATCGATAAAATCTCGAAAAAGTCATTTTGGATAGATCTTGATGAGTACTGTCAGAATCCACTGAAAGAATAAAAATAAAATAGATCCTCCCCTTTAAAAAAAATTGCTATTATGCTGCCTAAACCTAGAGGCTGTCCTCCTAAAAAACATTGCAACCTTGCACGCCTCCAAAATAACCCTTTTTTGACTTCCATTCCATCAGTGACATCATTTTCTCAAGGCCGTCAGCCTGTCAGTGAGGGAGATGATGAGGAACTGATCACGAGATCTCGAGAGTCACATCCATTGCACAAGAAAATGAGGCAAGGGAAGCTGAGGATTCAGGAGAAGAGATGGATATGCAGAGAGTAACTGGGATGAGCTTGATTAGCAGGATTTTCCTGAGAGACTGGCTGAGATGGCGATGTACGATGCAAAAAAATTGGCTCAAAATTTTGGCGCAGCCAAAAACTCGTGGGAATAACATGAAAACACCATTTTTGAGCTCCTTTTGCCTGTCCAGTTTCAGATCTGTTGTCAGATTTCCGTCAAAAAATCAGGTTCCTGAGATACTCAATTTGTTGACTTTAGTTGTCCGCAACTGTACCATGCCGTTGACAAGAGTACCTGTGACATTTCGGCTGTGACAGCCTCCATCTTTCCTCCGTACCACTATCATCGACATTGGAGAACAAGTTTATTTTATTACTTGGACTCAGGTTCGATCTTGCCGTATTTTGGATCCTCGTACCGTGGATAAGTTTCTGGCCTAAACACTTAGCTCAACTCAGTCAAAACACAAGAATCAAGAGCCCTCTAGTTGCTCTCGAGCTTGCTCTGGCGGTGGTGCTAAGTTGAAGATACTTTTATCTGCACATTTTTTCTGTAAAGCTCTGGGTTCTCCCTCATAACTATCAACGTCAGATTACGCCAACGACCTGAAGCTTGAGCAGAATTCTCAGCAAAGTGCATATATGCGCGCAGAAAGCGATGTCTTCCCGGATGCTACAAGCTCTAGTCCTACTTCTTTTGCCACACCCGATCTCCCTAGGACTTTCGACTTTTCCGACCCGAGTTCCTCATCCCTGCTAAAATGTTGCCCGACGGCTTGGATCTTCCCCGAAGGCGGTGTTCCCTTATCAAGCAGCCCGCCAAATTGCTCAGACTCCTCTCCCCTTTCTGCTACATCCGACTTCTCCGAGGGCAACGGTGACGAGAGTTCGTCTAGCACATCTCGGTCTTCCTCAACAAGCTGCGAATATGGGGATTTCAATGATTCCGGTACAGGTCATCACTATACTTCTCCATCCTCGAACGAATTTGGCAAGCGCCTTCATGACCTACTACTCGTCGTTGCTCGGGAAAGCAGTTCTGTTGTCGCTGGTGGGCCCTCGCAGGTTTTTGGTCGTGCTGTTACGCTTTTGTTCTCATCCCCTTCTCCGCCGCCCGCCGAAGAAAAATCTCATAGCCAACATGGTGCGAAGGTGGCAATCGCCACATCTCGCTCACTGGAAACAAATCATATTAGTATTGAACCCAGGTTTCGTCCCAGCCCTTTTACGCAAAATAAATCGTTCTCTTTCAGCAGCACTAGCTCCCTGACAAGTATTTCGGATGATTCCAGTCAAGCAAGCTCCCATTCAGATCTTCAAACCCCAGTATACCCCCCACCTAGACGCAGAGTCAGCAGGCAGGCAAGTCAAGAAAACACAGGACATCGGTCCACTCGTCCGCCCCTACTTCAGCAAAGGTTAACTCAACTTGATGGAATGCCGCATACGCTGACGTACCGCACCACAGATACACGAGTTTCCCAAAGCTGATCAATCCACCAGCTCAATATAGAGTTATAAAACGACCCCAATCCTTCCTTGCTGACCAATTGCGAAACGCTGCAGGCGAACCCGTGAATAAAAGACTCAAAACCCAGGTGGACTCAGATAATGTGCAGTCTCGACAGAGAGCTTATGCTTCCCGATCGGCAAGTCTGAGACGGGCGGCAACTCTTCGTTCAGATACAACAGGGAAGGTAAACTTTGAATCTTCTTTCCCTTTGATGTCGTCTAAGTATACATCTAGACTCCCACCATGACGTATCCTTGTGTACCAACTGTCCCTGCGACGCCGCAAGTCGACTCGGCCACTGCGTTCCGTCGCAAACGGGAAGGTTATTGTTTCCCAGAGCGTCTGCCTCAAGGGGTTCCAATCATAGCTCCACCCAGTAATCACGTGGCGAGATTTCCATTGAGCGCCGAGACAATTGCTAAGATAAGACTGGGAAAATACCTAGCTCGGGAGGGTATGGGGAGGGTTCGGGACGGGCTACCGACTGGAATCTGTCAAGATGACGGAATGGATGACTGCTTGATATCAGCTTTACCTCACGAACAGGACAACAGCGATAGTGACGAGGAGAACGGAAATGAGGGCGAGCGAGAGAAAGAGAGAATTGGTCACGCTCAATGTCGAAACCGAGCCAAGGAATGTAACATGGCTTCGCGCAGAGAGTGGGAAATGATGTTAGATCTCGGCGAAGATTTCAGAAAGGAAGTATTAATCTGGATCTTAGAGGTTGTCACCGTCCGCTTTCACGCTGGTTTGCAAACGCTGACAAGCTTACCTCTAACATAAGGTTCTTCCCGATCTGCACGACGATGGATCCACTACGTCCTCTGCCTCTTCATCGCGTCACTCCTCTTTCACCAGCAGCTCCTCTCGGAACTCCTACGTTTCTTCGAACTTATTCGATCAGCTGATATCTTCTCCGGAAACTAGGTTTCACGCTGCCTGGATGTTTTTGCGCTATTTTTTCCTTACTATGTCTCCGGAATCGGCCATTTGGCTTGATCCTGCTAATGGCTCCACCTCCGTTATAGCTATAAAAAAGAAGCGCTGTCTCGAGGATATCGGCCGTATGCCCATCATTTGGGACATCGCCGTCGGCTGTTTGGCGCTCAGTGTCAAGGTCTCATTCTGACTCTATTTTTCTACTCTCACCCCAGGATAGTCTACTGATCTTTGTCTAGTTTCACCGTGACTTTCTGGAACCACTTTTTCCTGTTTTTGCCTTTGAATTTTGTGATTTGGCGCCCCACCGACTGGCATACGAGAATTTAGAAGTGCCTTCCACTGCTCGTCTGAAATATTCTTCCAACTGATTTGAACGCGTAGACTGCCCAACGAGATATATTTTCTGCTTTCTCTTACTCCCTGGGTGTCACCCCTCAGCCGATTATGGACGAGTTATGGATAGCGTTGCCCTCACTTCGATATTTGCTAGACTTTCGAGGCGGATGGAACTTTACTCAAAAGGAAACTTGGTGGAGGCTGTTCCAAGCTATCCGCGGTGACCATCATTGACTCTTCTACGAATGGGTTGGACGAAAAACTGACGTTTTCGTTTCCAAACACAGAAGCTGATGTTATGAGATTTCCTATCTCTTTGCTAACCTCAACAGCGCTGGCCGATGCCATTGTAACTTGCCTGGAGAAAAAGTACGAGTACGAAGCAGCATGGGATAGCAGCGTCGCAAGACACCGCTTTGCAGGGCGGCCGTATCGGGACGACCTTGAAAGCGAACAGCAGACACGGACAAGGAAGTGGACAAAGCGTGCTCGGCGCGAGGCAGATGGAGTCATTCAGGACATTCAGGCCTCGGTGGGGATAACAGACGTGGGTTATCAATCTCTTTCGCATGGCCATTCGGCATCTAAACGAAATTAGGACCAACTGCGGGTTTGTCGCGCTTGGTTCGCTGTTCTCGATGCAATATAATTGTGTAAATCCCTTTCTATTACTTTTCCACCTGCTTCTCCCTCTTGTCTCTCTCTCCACGACCAGCCACCAGCTGCGATGTTGATTCTACAATAGTTGATTCTTCAATATATAGCCCGTGCCTATATCACGAGCGTGATTGGTGAGTATGACTTTTGTATCCACAATGAACATGGATCCAGTAAGTAAGGCAGATGTAATTTCTCGTTTGAATACTCTGAAACTTTTGCCAGCAGCTCCCCGCATCCCTTCGGGCTTGGCGCGATCACAAACCATATAATAATCCTGAATGGTACAAGCCCTGGGAACAACTCCGGCCCTTCTTCCTTGAACGTGGCTATGAACTCTTTCGTCCGAGGTCTGGAGGCGAGCTCAGTATCCCCTACGGCACTCCCTCTCCTGCATTGGACTCCTTTGGGCTCTATGGTGATCGGGGGAATAAATTTTACAGTGGTATGGGACGCGTCAGTTAGGACTTCCTCGGTTCTTTTGCGTTCTCTAATCATTTCCTTGCAGTACCCTCTGGCTTTTGCAGCTCGAGATAGGTTCGAAGTGCATTCTCCCTTGTAAATGTTGCTCATTTATGCCTCTCAGGAAAAATAGAGATGTAGTCATCAAGCTCGTTGCACATGGCGATGAGGGGCTCAACGAACTCAAAATCCTACATCTCCTCAATTCAGAACCACTTAGATCGGATCCTGCCAATTCGACTGTTCAGGTTCTTGAATTCCTGAGTTTTAGTGATTGGCAGTTTGTAGTGATGCCGTTCTACGATGGATGTGATGAATCGCCTTTCTTGAGGGCGTCGGAATGTCTGGACTTTGCAGAACAAGTACTGTCAGTAAGTCAAAATTCAGGCGCTGGAACTCGGTGTTGGGCTACTCTTGGTTCCTACTCAGACGTTGGCCTTCTTGCATCGCAATCATATTGCACACTTGGTTGGTCACATATTTTTGTATTTGCCCTATATCTCATCACCTATGTAGGATATTACCCATGAAAATATTGTGATGAATCATCATGGGAAGGTCCCAGGGGACCCATTCAACAACATTTGGCCCCCTCCTGAATTTCGCTCAACCTTTCCTGTGCGATATTATCTCATGGATTTTGGATGTTCCGTCCACCTCCCACCCAGCTTGCCCCCCCGGGATCGCCTGATCGAACCGTTCAAGATCGCGCGAGAACAATGCCCTGGGGAAATGAGTGTGTCAACAAAATACGACCCCTTTGCAGCGGATATTTACGTTGTGGCAAGAGTCTTCTATAGCTTGTGCAGGGTACGTTTTTCATTTCTTTCCATATGAAGCGAAGCTCTACTTCCAGGATTTCGTTCCGGATGTTCCTGGATTCCTGGACCTTCTGCAAGACATGTCATCCTTTAATCCCTCACGTCGAATCTCTCTCACTGTGGCACTAGATCGGTTGAAAGTGTTGAAGTCGCAGACACCCTCTCAGGTGCTGTCGCAGGTCAAAGAGACCGAGCTATATGTGTATGAAATAATTCCTAGGAGCTTCTTCCGTACGTTGTTTGAGGTTATCTCTACTGGACGATTGATGTTCGCCTGTCGGTTTGTGTGGGCAAGCTTTCAAAAGTGGTGAGTTTCTCTTATTCAGTATCTTATCTGTTCTTACACTCCACGAGGCTCAGCAAGGGCTCCACGAAAATGGCTTGAGAATTTGCCCTACCTACTTTGCTTTGCGGTCATCGAGATATCATTGCATGATCTGGCCGACGCGCGTCAAGTCATGATTCTCGAAACTGTTGCTCAGCTCCTCTCAGCTCCCGTATACGGTACTTTCGGCGAGAACTCGTGATGTATTTTAATTTTCAAGACTGTTTTCAGGTTCAACTAAGGGACACGTTCTCAAACGCTTCGTAAACTTGCACGTTGCTCTAGATCCGGGTGGTCCGGGATGGGGCGTTCAAACCATTTTTACAGCGGTCAGTGCCGGATTTATTGTTACTGAGTTGTGTTTGAGTGACTTCAACGGAAGCAAGACGGAAGGTATGTTCGCATTGTATGAACTTGAGAATACTTGGAGTCGCATGGTAGTGTAAGAATGAGTAATTTCAGCTTTCCAGGAGGACTGTTGGTTCACCGCAGGGCTGAAGAATCGGCAGGCCGTTGTATGTAAGATTTTGTAAAATTTGTTGGCAGTTCTTGTTACGTCCAAAAATGCCGCAACGCTATACTTAGATAATGATAGCCCTGGCACGAATGAAATTTGAATCGTGCGGGCTGTTAAGCATGTTAAGTCTCGAGAAAACGGTGAACGGCGCCCCAAAGGTGAGTCAAGTTTGAGGCCTCAACAGTGGTCAATGATGTCGAGTATCAAGGCTCGGCACTGAGCGTAAGAGGTTCACGAAGGTAATTTTACTGTTACAGCATCGGTTGACCGGTCAAAATGGACTGCATGGTTAAAAGAGTGCATCATACGTACCTCTGGCTGTTCAGGATGGAGAGTTGATGTCACCGGAGCTTCTGGATCTTGCCCGGTCACCGGTCACCTCTACATGGGTAGCATCATCTTTCTACAGGATGGTGTGATCTGATAAAAAGTTTTTCACCTTATGATGACTGGCTGGAGGAAAGCTTTACGTTTCGGTTGCATCCTTCGCGACTTCAGCGCGATATTATTATAACAATATGCCTATTTGAGGAAAGTCAGTCCCACTCGGAATTCCAACGTTGCTTGACATGTTGGGGACCAGGGTTGGAGAAAACGTTCGCTTTTCCCTTGGAATCGAGGGCGATGATTTGGGGTGTCCAAGAGCAAAAATCTGAGGGCTGGAGTTTCAGCCAAGGTCAGCTGGTGCCAAGTGCTGGAAATTACTCGACGCGTGACGGGATCCGGAGCGACCCCTGTTTGCTTCCCTCTTCCATTGCTCAATCACGTTGGATTTTGACAAACATGGTCCGAACCGTCACAGTCATACATGATGCCAAAAGGCTTCATTTGAACATATAAGAGTGGTGAGGTCTCTTCGCTTTTTTTTCATGAAAAATGGCCACCGTTTACAACTTCGACGCCCCCAGGCAAACTTTCGTTGACTGCCGCGACACCCCGACTCTTCGACCCACCATCCCCCAAGAATTGATTGAAATTATAATCGACTTCGCCAGACACGACACCCCGTCACTCAGGACCCTCGCGCTTGCCCACCCAAATTTCAGCAACGCATGTCAGAAATATCTGTTTTCAACCGTCACCATTTGCCCCCCGAATCCTACGACAGAGAAAAAAACCACGCCTGCCCAGCGGTTCCTACAATTATTGATCTCATCTCCACATATCTCTCGTCACGTTCGTGCATTGACAATTGAATGTCAAGGGCACAGTGGAGACGATGAACCTTGGCTTCACACCGATACCTCTCTCCATCTCATCCTTCCCCTTCTCACTCGTCTCACCAAAATTGCCGTTGTAGGCGGAGCTGAGCCCGGCAGCGGCTTCAGCAAATCATACTTTACCTCCTGGTCATCACTTTCTTCTAATTTGCGATCAGCGTTGACTTCGGTGTTGCGCTCAGCATCCGTTGTTGACATTGAGATTGGTGGTTTCTCACTTATGCCAACTTCGTCCGTCAGCAAATGTTCGGCGCTGAAGCGGCTTTCTCTCCTCCCTGTTTACCTTGTAGACGACACCGGAATTGGAGCCACGCACACGACGCCGTCTGGCCCTCCGGATACTACCAGTGCGATCCCCGTTCAACGTTCAGAACTCGAAGAATTCGAAATTCGGCAGACATCTATTACCCTACGGAGGACGACAGACTGGTTGCACAGTCCAGGCTGTTACCTTGATGTCACCCGCCTACGAAACCTCAACGTTCACGTGGTCACACTCGAAGACCATAACAGCGTGGCGAGGATCCTGGAAACCTGTTCAAGTTCCCTGGAAAATCTGAGCCTTGACGCAGGTTCTGAAGGTCAGTGAACATCTTTCATTCAATTTGGATGCTCGCTCACTCTGTCCCGTCTATCTCTCTTAGTGAACACAGTCAGACACATTCATGGAACTATCTACCCGGCATCGACTCCTGCCAGTTCGATCAGCCTCGCTTCGCTCCCTAGGCTACGCTCTTTGACGCTTCACGCCACAATAAGCATGTTAATGTTGAACAACCGACGCTTTGCCGATCCTTTCCCATGGCTGGTCGCTTTTCTGGAGACGCTTCCGAGCTCTAACTGTCTCTTTGAACTGGAAATTTCCGTCGAGGTCGCCGTTGGCAAAGAGATTTTCAACAAAATCTCCTGGGAAGAACTGGCTCGCGTCCTCGTCTCGGAGCGGATGTCAAGTCTGCGTACGGCGCGGTTGGAGCTGCGGTTAAAGGAGCAAGTGTTGGTTCATGGGTTGCCGCAAGTTCTGGAGGGGATGCTGGATGCTGATGAGCATTTATTTGAGTTGCGGAGTAGACGGATTTTGGAAGTTGACGTCCAATGACCGTTATTTCTTGGACATGTTTTGCTTTTTGTACTTGATCTTGTTGGCTTGTAATCGCTACACACAACTGCTAGCTGTGATGGTGTTTATTCAAATTCAAGCTTGCATATCCACCTTCCATGCGTTTCCGGGGCTTGCAGTAGAAATTCAATCCTGCCAACCAACACCAATTCCTTGCTAACCATACAGGCCAATAATCGCCGCCGACGCGCTGACGAGCAACTTTCCAGTTCGAACTGGGTAAGTTATCGTTTGCCGGTGTTAGGATCGAAAGGCCGTCCAAGAGCCTGATTTGACCAAGATTTTAAACCACATCCTCAGAAATGTCCTATTTTCTTCCTCATCTTCCTTCCGGCTGGCACGTTGATGAGGCTATCAAGTCTGAAGAGGATCGTGTCGTAGTTATCCGATTCGGACATGACTGGGACAGCCAATGCATGATGATGGATGAAACGCTGTACTCCGTCGCGGAGAAAGTCCAGAACTTTGCGGTCATTTACCTGGTTGATATCACGGAGGTGCCAGACTTCAATAAGGTGACTGAGGATAACTGGCTTTCTGCGAAACTTCTGCTGACGTTCAATACATTGAAACTATAGATGTATGAATTGTATGATCCTTGTACCGTGATGTTCTTCTACCGGTATGCATGTGCTATTCGAGACGTAGGAAAGGAGCTGAACTTGCAGCTAGTAATAAACACATCATGATCGATCTGGGAACCGGTAATAACAATAAGATGTAAGTCGTGGTTACCACTCATATTTCATTGAGCGCTCTGACATATCCCTGCCTCAGTAACTGGGCCATGGATAACAAGCAAGAGGTTCGTACATGTGCTCAAATTTGGATAGCGATACTTATACTTTACCCCCTTAGATGATTGATATCATCGAAACGGTTTACCGAGGTGCATCGAAAGGAAGGGGTTTGGTGGTTTCGCCGAAAGGTCAGTCATTGATCGCACATTCATTCAACTCCCTAACCTCATTCATCTTCTTTGACAGATTACTCTACGCGTTACAGGTACTAGATGCCCTGAGATGGCCCTTGTCTTGTGTTCATCAACCTTGTTTCATAACCAATGTATGTACAACAGTGAACTGAACTTTGTTTCAACTTATTCGTTGGACTTTATGAGGCTCTGCTTTCCTTTTACGACGAGCATACCTTCTTCTGCCCTTTCGAGTTTTCGTTATAATCCAATCTGCCTTTCTTGGGGATTGGTTGTAATCGAAGCTCATTTGGGACGACAATCCAGTGGGCATCGTCAATGGGTCCGGAGGTGAATAGGGCCAAGCTCTTTTCGCAAGATCTGCATCACAGTGATTGGGCGAAGCTGAAAAAGACTCCAGTCCCGAGTCTTTTTCAACCCGAACAGTGCAATACCCCATCGAGGCATCTGAAGCAGTCTATGACGTTCTTAAACGGCAAGATCAATGTCGTTTTATATTGAAACACATTTTCAATTTGACGGAAAAGCGAAGGTACAAGCACAATTGAAGTTGTAAACGCTTAATCCTCTTCCACCTTGTGCTCAAACATGAAATCAGTCCTCAAAGCATATTTGAAACCCTTCGTCACCTCCTCTCCCGTATGCCAGATACCTCTCTGCTGAAAAATCAGAACTCTCCCCAGCTTGGGCTCAACATCAACCCATTGCTTTTCGTTCCCGCTATAAATTCGTGTGGCGCCTCCCTGTACGCCCTCCTTCCCGAGATATATTTGAAGCGTCACTCTGGACTTGCGCCCGTCAGGAAGCTGGAGTTGGCCATCACAATGACCTCTGAAGAAATTTCCGGCACCATAGCGCAGGTAGCTAAGGCGCTCATTAACCCTAACGTTGTCACCAGTCAATCGATGGGGCATATCGTGGAATAAGCCTTACATACCCAATCAACTTCCAAACACCTTCCACTCTACCAGGCGCGCCAACAACTCCTTCCCACTCTCCCCCTGGTCTAATCTCCAAAAGTTCCTGGACATAGGGGAGAAGGCGTTCATATAGTCGGTTTGCAGCCTCATGGTCGAATCGCAAGATTCTTTCACTGTTTCTGTAATCCGTGTTTACGTAACTTTCCTGTGGCTTCAAACCGTAATGCAAGGCGGCCTGTTTCCATGTCTGATCAGACTCCGCCAAGGCGATGAGAGCGTCACATTCATCGGGGGTGAAGACGTCATCCAATACTTTCATGTAGTAGCCCTCATAATCTCTTGCTAAAGGTGTTGTTGACCAATCAAAAACAGGCGCGTAGACGGCTGCAGGGGCATCAATGCGCGTGTCTCTTGGGTAGACCATCTCTCGAAAGCTGGCACTGGCAGTGGGCGGTAACAGAAGGGTAGATCAACCATGGCCATTTTAAATGCGACTGAGCATCTTGAAAGCATAGCCAAACTGAGTCACGCTCATGTTGCTGTGCATTTCGGTGCCTTGATCATGAGGACTGACACGTTGTTCAATTGAAGGAGATTTTTTTTAGTTCAGTTTGAAAACATTGCTAGATATCTAACAAAGTACCTTGCCAGTGACCACAACCAACGAATTTATTGCTCGTATACGATCCTGCTTGTGCATTATTCAAGAATCAACGTTTCAACGAATAGATCTGGGTAGTAGGCCGTTTCGTCTTCATATCAATCAACACCAAAGCACGCTTCTCCGCTTTCTTGTTGGGTTGCATGCCCCCCACATGACAATAAGCGAAACCGTCATGCTCCAGAGTCTAATTGACCGTAATTTCGCCATCAATGAATGTGTTCAGCGTAACCTCTTCGACCCAGACTTGAGTCCATTCGGCTTTCTCCTCCCAGGAATTCCCTCGACGGGCACGTTGGGTACAGTTGGTACCAAGGGTCTCGTCATCGAGCCAGACGTAGTCCTCGCCACTTCCACACTTCGCCTGCTTTGCGTTGTGCAAACCATCCCCGTCGATGGACGAAGAACAAGAGCCCTTCAGAGCAAGACCTTGTCGAGGTGAAGTCCGGTTGTCCCAGTGGTCTATCTCAAGAGGCGTTTAGGCCCACAGCATGTAACTCTTGCGGAGCATGACACGCCGTCCAGGACTCGTAGACCTCACTGATTTTCCACAATTGGTCCCAGCTGAGGTATGTAATCGATTGCAGGCGAGCTATTGAAGACCTTGCTCCTAGCATTATAGAGCACGAAGCGAGGATGGACGTGCAAGGTGATCACTAGAAATTCAGTAAATGGATATATGTGCGTTTCGTATGCAGAGATCATGTGAATGTATGAATAGAACGACCCAATATTTGCGTGGAGCACAAAGCTCCAGAAAGAGATGAAGGGCGTAAACCTCTTGAATGGGTGGATGAAGGGGCGGATGACGTGACAGAGGCGGAATGAGACATAAGGAGACTGGATGCGAGTGGAGGGTCAGAGCCGGAGGGGCGCAGGATGACGACAATTGTCGGGAGAAAGTAGTCATGAGGAATGTAGAATGCGCATGTGTGTTCCAGAAGAAGATTGTAATCGTGTGCTCATTGGAGAATGGAGGGAGGGTTAAGCGGTAGAGCAGATGATTGAGTAGCCGACGTAGATGTAGGATACTAACGATTCGTTAGTATCCTGTAACGATGTTGTTTGCGGGATGTGATGATCGATAAGTGTCTTGGCCGAACGCTCATACACTTCTACTTTACATGACGTATTATGTGTTTCCTGTATGAATAACTCAGGTTCAGTTACCTTCAATTTCATAACACGTTCAAGACTTACGATGTAACTAAACTGACGAAACGGAGCTCCCATCCATCTTCTTACGTAGAACTTCCCTCCATACAAACCCACACCAGAGTCGCACAATACTGCAAAGCGGCACCCTGACTGGATATCCAAGCCACCGCTTCCACGTCAACAAAGTGAGCACCAGGGTCACGACCCCAACCCCAATTGACAAGAAAAATCTGGAAAGAGGTGAAAGAGGTGCTCCGGGTAGGATAAAGATGCCCAAACAAGCTGCCCATGCTACTGGACCCAAAAGAACGCAAAGGTATAGCGCGAGTTCAAAGGGTAGCATGATGATCGACGACCATGCTAAGGCCAACTCGTCAGCTGGAAGGGAATGGGGGTGAAAGAGATTGGGCGCACGGTAGAACCTGATGATGCACCACAGATCTAGATCGGGCACTCCTACATAGTAACCAGTGTGAAGACCGTCGAGAGATGCCGGCACATGTAGAATCCAGTATACACCGATAAATTTGATGTGTTCTTGGCGAGTGATGATGGAATGCCAGGTCAACGTTGTGGAACTAGTGTGAGGTATTCGCTCGGGATCCATCCCCTCGAATTGAATCTTCAAGTCGAAAAAGACAATATTAGCGACAACCCTCGCAAAACGGATAGATAATCGCCGAGAACTCACGATATCTCCGGGGACCATGACATTCCCCAAGTCGACAGACTCAGTCCTCCTATCCCAATCTGTCGCAACCATCTGACGAGGGCTGGACGCAGAATGGAGGAGAGAATCGTATTTGAGCGTAAGTATACCCCTAATAGTATTCGGCTGACAATCAGGTCCGATGGACAAATGGTGGAGGGAATTCTCACATAGCGTAGTCTATTGCCATGTTGGCAGGCGGATAGAGCCTATAACCGTGTTCGCCCCTCATCCCAGGCCCAAGCCTTGCGCTTGGCCTGAGTGGATCACGAACGGTTACTGGAAATGGAGGGATTGGTTCTGTCATTATAGAGGTAAAAACGATTGGTTGAGCAAGGGGTCAATTCATGTTTATACAGGGCCGGAGCCACAAGTATCTGCAACTGAGTGAGTCTGCGATTTATAGGAGGCCTGGCAGACATTTGTCTCGCAAAGGTTTCTGCTTACAATTGAGGGCCTCCATGTCAAGTCGCCTAGGCCGTCCATTGTCCAAAATTTCTGTCCGACGAGCACTAAGACCGTCCACGCGCGTGTGAGGGAATCAGTTGAGCTTGAGTCGAGCAAGGTCCAAGTTCTGTGCCAGAAATTTATGCGATAACGTGACTTACTTGAATGCCTACTTTTCATGATCGCTGCGCATCTATGTTCAATCTATCCGCCCTTCTCCTCTCGTTCCAAGACTTTCCTTTAGGGGTACGGGGAACACCTGCTGTCCCAAATTCCAACAAAGATGTGCGCCATTTGATCTACTTGTTGAGGAACGTATCAAGATATCTTTTGATTCATTTGACATGGCCTACGATGACTTGTGTGTCAATGGCCCGGCAAATCCGCATGTGCTTTCGGCGCCCAATACTGAATCAAACGATGAACTAGCGAAACCCTCACTCGCTGCGAAAACCTATTGGCTGGAAGGAGACAAAATCAATGATACATTGTCTACCCAGCAAGCACACAAGGCAGTCTTTTCGAGGGATATTGACTATCGCACCAAATCTAGTTCTCAGCCCGATATAAAAGCGAACTCACGGATGCTACGCGTTGTTACCACATCCCCTTTAGTAAAACTGCATTCCTCCAGTCCGGCAACAAGAAGCCCAAAAATGGTTTACAAAGGCTGGAAGGACTGGTTTGAATGTAAATCTTGATTCTTTCGATTCTCGACATACCCCGCTTACCTTAATTCAGCCCACTGCACGCTTTGGAAGAAAGGAATCGAACACAGTGACATCAGCCTTGATAATCTAATGTTGGACCCCATCCTCGGCGTTGGTGTCCTGCATGACTTCGACCTCCTGAAAAACATCGGCTGGAACGTTAGAAGCGAACGACAGATTGGGACCGTCGCTTTCGCCGCTTTTGATCTCCTGAAAAAGGAAACAATAGAACATCACCCCGTTCGAATGTATCGCCATGACGTTGAATCGTTGATCTGGGTATTGGTCTGGGTTTGTCTAAACCTTGAAAGAATTGGCGAGAAGCCCAAAGGCATGGACCGGCTTAAAATGACCAGACAAATTTGTTACTTTCGTTCATGGATGAATGATCCCTCCGCATCTGAAGATGTGCGATCGGACTTTTTGAAGGACTATCTTACCGACTGCCATGCATCTCCACGTTTTGAAAAACTTTGGACCCTTGCAATGCGCTTTCTCGAATGGTTCAATGACCGTGACAGGTCGAGGGAGAAGCGTAAGTGCGCATGGCGAGTCTTGCTCTGGGGGGCTTTCAGGGAGCCATCTGAGGGCCACCTTCATCAAGAGATAGCAAACTTTGTGAAATCATTTGAAGCATCTCCTGCTTTTGCCTCACTTACAGAGTGATTTTGTCGTAGCAGTTATGTTTGTGGTAACATTGCGATTTGGAGATTATACCCTTGATCCTCGGAAGTGTATGCGTCCTCCTGGGCACAAAGTATAGTAGCAGTGTTGTCGCTCCCTATGGCGTGCTCGGTTGCCTCAATCAACAATTTACGCACCATTCTATTACAGGCCAGTGCTCTTCAACTGCAAGACAGTTGAAGACGGCTGTGCGATGAGTTTGCTAGTGCTGCCCTATGGCGCTGGCAGTGCTCTCCATAGTCAACAGGCCTAGAAGTCGACAACTTATCATCACAATTTGATTGAAATAACATTCAGTCATGACTAGCGTTACAGAATAATTCATAATATCATTAGTTATGCAGAGCTAGAGTGCCCTCTTCAAGATGACAGTTCGGAGATCGAGATACTAGCCGCGTAATCGGGGATTTGACCAGCTAACTTGTTCGGTAAATCATGATCGATATCCATTGGAACTTCGTCCACGTCCATTGCGTCCAGAGGGACACGTCCCACCCACGCTTGAATCCAGGCGGCCTTCTCTTTTCAAGCCTTCTTCGGCGACGGGTCGTGGTCCAACTCGGCGAGGGTAGCGTCATCAAGCTAAGCGCAATCCTGACTGCCTCCCGATTTCTGCTTCTTTGATGGAGAGGCATCTGCTGGTAGTTGTGTCGTGGCCCGTGTCCGCTTCACAGAACGGGGTGCTCGCCGAGAGGTCGTCCGATCGTCCGGGTAATCATCATTAGCAGGTGTATATGGAAGTCCTGCTGCATCAAATTCTTTCGGAGCACGACGCGTCGTCCAAGCTGTGTATATGTCATCGATCTTTTCCACGATAGATTCCAGCCCAGGTGTGTTGTTGTCCTCGTAATCGATTGCCGAAGCGCCATTCGCGATCTTGCTCCCAGCATTGAATAGCACAAAACGAGGATGAACGTGCGAGGTGACGGTAGGAAATCCAGGGAATGGAAATATGTGCCTTTCGAATGCATTTGCAGGGATCACATCTACATCAGTCGTGCCGGTTTCTTTAACCTTCCCTTTACAACTTTTCTGCCGATGGACAGGCATGGCTCTCATCTTACTGTTGACGACTAGCATATATTTGTATGGTGGAGGCTGAAAATGAGTCATTACTATCACTTTCATGACAATAGAGTGAAGAGGGCACGACATATCGCCATAACTGGAAAGTTATGTGGATCGTTCCTCGTGGCGTGATATTGTTCAATGATGGATTCTTCAGGCAGTAGAAAGCATGAATTCGCGTCGAATAGGCGGTGAAGATTTTTGGTGACTGGGAAAGAGGAGTGTTCCAATAAGGTCAGATCCACTGAACGTTTGACATACGGAGAAATATATTGCGATGTGTGTTGACATTTAAAGTACCGAATTTCATGTTCCACGAATACTCAAGGTTAGTTAACTGTGGGGGTCGTTAGTTGTGAGTGAATACTTGCGTTGGACTTTCAACTCACTGTCGCAAAATCAGATTTCCGAGGTAACACATGGGCGTACTCCAAGACATCATTAGTATTGTCAAGGAGACAAACTGCAGCAGCGACAACTTTTTCCTTGGCTTTAATGGGGGTCTGACGTTGTTCTCGCTTCTCTGGGGTGTCGTACGTCACACCGCCTCCGGTGTCGGATATCACTGACCGGGGAGGTGTGCAAAAGTGGCGAGGAACGGGAATCAAGGGAGCAGGAGGTTCCGGGGGTTCAGCATATGCATACGACGTGATCAATGTCTTCCTTCTATCAGGTTGGACTCGGCTTGGGGCAAAAGTACTTTTGAATTTGACGTGGGTTTCGTTAAGTTTCATCCAATTAGCGTATATCTTCACGACATCTTTTAGTCTTTTATCCACGTCTCCGTTACCTTTAAAGAAAGCCTTGATCTTCGAGAACTTGTCTAGTTTCTGTCCAGTGTTGAAAATGACGAAACGGGGATGAACATGAGAGACGATGGTTGGGAAGTCCTCGTATGGATAAACATATGTCTTGAAAGCACTTGCAGAGCTAATCTCCATGTCATCGACCCTTCTATGGATCGCAACCTGTCTCATATCTGGGTGGGCGACCAGGGTGTATTTATATGAATCATGCTAACACCGCAACTGTCTGTTCAGTCAACGTTTGGATAGAAGTGGGAGAAAAGTTTCACCATCACTGCAGGGAAGTCAATAGGCAAACCCTCGTTTTGATAGTGTTGATTGTATTCATCCAAAATATTCGTTTCTGGCAATAGAAGCCACTTCCCCTCGTCGAACAAATGATGGAATTTGGCGCTCACTAGGAAGGTGTTAGCCCGAGTTTGGGGTATAGTGAACAACTCACGTCGAAAGATGTTACGATGGGAGTTATGATTTAGCGTTCCCGGTTCGATACCCCAAGAACACTCGAGACTGGACATCTATTACATTGTCAGATGTTTTTGAAGTAAAAGGCTGCTTATAACTTACCAGCTCGTTTTTCTTGCCATCTGCGTGTGACACGACATGGGCATAATCAACCACATGGCGACACTCGATGTTGTCAATGAGGCAGCGTAGTCGAGTAATATTGCCAGGCGCTTCGTTGACCCTCTTGAGTACGTCGTCCGGAACATGATCATCGTAATTTCTGGTCAACGGCATAGTGTCAGCATTTGGATGGCGATGAATTTTGATTGGAGTACCATTTGAACCGCGTTTGTGGTGATTATAACCTGAGAAGAACAATAGAGATATTGTGGGTGGCTTGTCGGCTTCCTGTGGGCCGTGGCCTTGGTTGGATTTTGGTCATCATTTGAAAATTAGAATCTTGGCAGTTCTCGAGTGCGATAATTAAAACAAATCAAATAATTGAAACAACATTCATTCATGACCAGCGTTAAACAATAATTCATAATATCATAAGTTTGCCCTCTTCAAGATGACAGTTCGGAGATCGATACACTAGCCACGTAATCGGGGGTTTGACCAGCAAACTTGTCCGTCAAATCATGATCGACATCCATTGGAACTTCGTCCACGTCCATTGCGTCCAGAGGGACACGTCCCACCCACGCCTGAATCCAGGCGACCTTGTCTTCCCAGGCCTTCTTCGGCGACGGGTCGTGGTCTAACTCGGCGAGGGTAGCGTCATCAAGCCAAGCACAATCTTTGTTCCCTTCCGATTTCGCTTTCTTCGGGTTCCTTTCTGATGGAGAACGATTCCTTGGGGGGCGTTTCCTGCCATTAGGTGCGCGTTGAGAACTTGTTTTACCATCCGGATAGTCATCCTCAGCAATATTGGGGTCGAGCGCCGCCGCGTAAAAGTCTGGCGAAATTTGAGAACTCGTCCAAGCTTCGTATATCTCGACAACGTTGCGCAGAGTTGGTTCCAGTGAAAGCCTCGCAAATACGTACTCGGCCATGAGATAGCCCGTCGCTAGCTTCATCCCCGAATTGCAGAGTACGAATCGCGGATGGATATGGGAAGTGATGGTAAGAAATTCAGTGAACGGATATATGTGGGTGGTAAAAGCGTCCGCGGAGACGATGTCTGAATCACTGGCGTTTGCATTTTTAGCTTTCCCTTTGCCAATGTCGACCTCGCTGGCTGGAAGTCCGCGGCGGTGAATGGGATAATCTTGCATGTCGTCACTGACGAGTAGCCTATACTTATAGGGTGGTGACTGTAAAAGCTCGTTACCCTCTTACCTTTATAACTATGAGAGAGGGACGCACATCGATGGTCGGAAAATCTGTTCGGCTGCCCTTCGCGGCGAGATATTGATTGATGACGGAATCTTCGGGGAGCAGAAGCCATGAATTGGCGTCAAACAGGCGATGCAAATTCTTTGTAACTGGAGGGGAAGAAAGCTTGAACGGGGTTAAGTTCACAGAGTCGTTGACATACGGAGGGTGATGTTCTTATGGGTGTTCACATTCAAAGTGCCATATTTCATGTTCCACCAATATTCGAGGTTAGTTAACTATAGGGCCGTTAGCGAAAAAATACTTTTAATGATAATTGCTTTTTTTTTTTTTGACTCACTAGTGTGTCGTTCGCGCTCCGGGCTAATAGATGGGCGAATTCCAACGCATTGGAATTATTAACATTCTCGATGAGACAAAATGCACCGCCAGCAGCAGCAACAACTTTCTCTTTGGCTCTTTCGGGTGTCTTAAGACAAGCTCGCTCTTCCGGGGTCTCGTATACCAGAGATTTCGTGGAACGGGGCGGGGTGACAGGGTTATGATGGTTGACAGGAATTTGAGGAACGAAAACCGAAGAAGCAGAAACCAAGGGATTGACAGGAATAAGAGGATTAGAGACTGAGGGAGCGGGACCCTTTACACGCTGCTCTGGCGATTGAAAGTACGAGATGACGGATCTCGTCCCTCGACCAGGTTGAAATCGGCTTGGGTTAGAGGTCTGCGTAGACTCAGCATGGCTCCCGTGAGCTTTTGTCCAATGATGGTAGAGTCGAGAGACTGTCGTAAGTCTTTGACCCAGTTGAGCGTCCCCCTTTGCAAAGGCCACGATCTTGTCGTAACCCTTGAGTTTCTGTCCACTATTGCAAATGACGAAACGAGGATGAACATGGGAAACGATGGTTGGGAAGTCCTCGTATGGATAGACATATGTCTTGAAAGCACTTGCAGAGCTAATCTCAATGCTTTGGGCCCTTCGATGGATCGCAACCTGTCTCATATCTGGGTGGGGGATCAGGGTGTACTTATATGAATCATGCTAGTACCGCAGCTGTCTGTTCAGTTATCGTTTGGATAGAAGCGGGAGAGAAGGTTCACCGTCACTGCAGGGAAGTCAATAGGCAAACCCCCGCTTCGAAAGTGTTGTTGGTATTCATCCAAAATTTTCATTTCTGGCAATAGAAGCCACTTCCCCTCGTCGAACAAACGATGGAACTTGGCGCTCACTAGAAAGGGCGTTAGCTCGATGAAGGGGCGTGGTGAAAAACTCACATCGAAAGATGTTGCGATGGGTGTTAGAATTTACCGTCCCCCGTTCGACACCCCAAGAACGCTCGAGACTGGACATCTGTTACATTGTCAGATGTTTTTGAGGTAAAAAAAAAAGGCTGCTAAAAACTCACCAACTCGTTTTTCTTGCCATCTGCGCGAGCCAGGACGTGGGCATAATCCACCACATGGCGACACTCGATGTTGTCAATGAGGCAGCGTAGTTGAGTGATATTGCCGGGCGCTTCGTTCACCCTCTTGAGGACGTCCTCCGGAACATGATCAGCGTAATTTCTGTTCGTCGGCGTAGTATCAGCTTTTGAGGCGGTTTCGGGCGAGGGCTGAAAATCAGCTTCGTCATAAGCTGTCCCAGACATGATGAAGAACTTTGGGTTGGAGTACCATTTGAACTGCGTTTGCGGTGATTATAACTTGAGAAGAACAATGGAGATGTTGGGTGGCTTGTCAGCTGCTCGTGGGTCGTGGCAGGTCGTGGCCTTCGGTGGCCTTTCTTGTGGCCTTTCTTGTGGCTTGGTTGAATCACAGCGGTTTTCGTGATGACCTCCGCATTTGAAAATCAAAGTCTTGGCGATAATTATCAAAATAAACAACTGACCACAGGCTACCATACAACCTGCACACAACTACCATAAGCACACATAGGGATTCCATCGGGCGGCCTGGGCTAGCAGCGAGTAGCGAGCAGGAGCAGGCAGTAGCGTCGGAAGGGCTGAAAATTCTACATTTATTCATGTTATTTGCTTCCACTGTTCACGTGATCAAAGCTGCGCCTGTCAACTTCAAGCTACTGGGTATAGCTTAAACTTTCGCGCGGTCTGGCGCGTCTCCGTCTTTTTGGGCGTGTTTTTTATGCTGTTTTATGTTGTTCAAAGCTCTGCTCTATACGAGAACAACCTTCGGAGGTTGCTGGGATCATTTGCGGAAACAAAAGTGTTGGCTGTGCAGGACCTTTTAGTACATACCGGCCTTCTCCCGATTCGTCCGCACACGGACGGACTTTGCACGCCTTTTCAACGAGGCAAGTTTTCATCAATTTGACGCCTCGCTGACCTCTGAAAAACAGAAAGGGATTGGTCAGGTGAAAGGAGCTTGTGGAATCCTCTACTGGTCATTGCCTGACATTGCTCGGGTCGTCTACCTCCAATCGATCATCCATCGACCCCGGCTCCAAGCCAGCGTCATTCCCCCGCCTTTGAGTTTGCCGGAGGAGGAAGTCGGAGTAGATGCAGTGACCCCGCTACGCGGTACTTGAAAATCTCCTCGAACATTGGACTTTATCATAATTACCCGCCGCTGCGCTACCTATCATGGCCGTCGCTGTCGATCCCCGCCAACCCACGCACCACTGGCAATCCCATTCCCTTTCGCACCAACACTTACAGCCGGTCCAACACCTCTCGATGCCTCAGCCCTTCCCAACAGAAGCTTCTCTACCAGCTCGTAATGAAGTTGATCTCAATCGGGACAAGTTAATGTCCATCTTGAACTACTTTTCTCAGCTGATCATGGGCCAATTTAATCGGCCACTGCGCTTGGTGGTTCATGGCGGCGCATGTATGCTTCTTCACCCAGGTCTCTATGCCCTATCGCAGCAACAGCATCAACTATCATCCTCCCTGCCCCAGCGGACTACAACCCGGGATGTGGATTACATCCACCGGGCTTTCATTAGAGAGATGGGACAGATGGGCGTTCTCAACGCCGCCGAAAAGCTCAAGGCGTGTATACAAGCCACTGCGCGTGCCTTTGGCCTTGGAGCCGACTGGATGAACAGTGATGCGGACGTTGCGCTCCCAATGGCGACCGAGTAAGTTCTATTTTATCGCCGCGTAATCTCATCTTTGATATCTTGCTGCTAGCCCATCAGGCAACCAGTACGACCCGATCTACACTGCTGCCATCCAGCCAAACAACGTTGACTTGCACACTATCTATCGGTCGTCGAACTCGATGCTGACACTCATAAGTGTCACTCCCTTCTGGGCTGTGTCTCTGAAGTTGGTGCGATACACACAGAATGACGCTGCAGATATCTGTTTGCTGTTGAGGTAAGCCGTTTGTGTCCAAATGGGATCTAGCGGAGTCCTACGCTATGCCTGGGTCTATTGTTGTTTTCTTTCGGTGATCCATGTGATGGGAGCAGGGGGGCTTCTCGAGCGCCAGCGTTTGGTCTAAAGATGGCTACAACTCCGCTTCGACGGCCTTTGATCTTTCCCTGTATGCTAACTCCCGTTCCTACAGAAACGGAACAATCTTATCAGGAGCCCAATGGACCCCTGAGGTTTTACAAAATTGGCTTTTATCCAACTGTTGGTCCATGGGCTACGCCAACTACGACGCACAGAAAAAGCTCGAAATGAATACAAGAATCAATCACTCGATCCAGCTCATTTCAGGTTGGAATGCCACGTTCAACCACCTTCCGCAAACGAAGGTCAGTGCCCATGCTGCAATGGGTGGCGGCGACGTTATCGGCGGAGAGCACAACAAACATAGCTGGGGTTCCTTTGCCGTGGCCGGGCCGGGTTTGACCCAGATGCAGAACCAGCCACCGAAGAGCCATACCCCGAATATCCGTGATTGGTTAACGGCGGACCCTGAGCCAAAACGCCGCAGTGCAAGCAGGGGGCGTCCAAGCCCACCGCAAAGCACTGAGATCTTCATCCCTCCCGTGTTTGACGGTCACCAGCCGAGCCAGGCTCCCTTTCCCATGCCTTTGGCCCACAGCCGTGGAGCAAGCCCAATTCCTCCAGTCGAGGAGAGATGGTCGTCGTGGCACCAACCTTCCCAATCACGTATTCACCAGATTGAAGAATTTGACAAGTCGTTGGGCTCGATGTTGTATGAAGGACGCAACGTGCGTAATTCAAGAACAGGGTTTATCCCTCCCGGTGCGGATCAGGAAACCGCTCCTCCGTCTTTGAATCGCAAGAAAGAAAAGAAGAAAAAAGATAAAGCGCGCGATAGGGATCGACAATCCAAGTGGCTCCGAGAGCCTGCGAATGAAACCGATACGTCAAGCGACGATGAGGTATCTCATCGACAACGGCCAACTGGTCACCAATCCTTCCACATCTATGCCCCACCCAGTCAACTTTCAGTACCAAGCCTCGAGGTCCCTACACGCACCCGTTCTCGGGCTCACTCAGAAACCCGACCTGCTTCATCTCAGGAACGTCGTCGTCCCACACCTTTACCCATTGGAGAGTCTCTGAAGCCAATACCCCCTACGATATTTATACCACCTGGTGGCTCTTTCCCGCCTACGTTCCAGCCACAGGTATACCAACCTACACAGGGACAAGCACCGCAGCTACAGCGGATGGCTCGTCCTCAGCATCTACAGCACCATGCGGAACCGCATGTGCAGCAAGCGCCCGTACCACATACCCAACGTCTCGCTCGCCCTCAACATTTACAGTATTCTCAGCAGCATCATCCATCTCACTCTCAACTTGTACAAGCGCCCGCTCATCGTCATTCAACCTAATAATTCTTTTGGTCTACTTACATAGACAGACAAACTTCAAGCAAACGGACGGCACAAACCAACTCCAACTCCAACCTATTCTCAATGTATTCCAACGCTCAATCTTCCCAACGTCCGATGTATGACCACCTTTGTTTCGACACATAATTTATGTATGCAATTTCCCCTCACTCAGCCTTTTCGCCCTCCGCGTAATGGGAAGAAATAACTCTTGTTCTCTTGGCCTCGTATCCACTTTCTTGTACCCCTGGTTCGTTCTTCGTTCTTCGCACATAACCCTATTCCCTGGTGGCATAGAATCCCTTGGCAAAGCACTTCCTATGCACGTACAGTACGTTCGTAGAACGATAATTATTAATAAAATTGAACTGCCTCTATATCCATCCCATAATGCAAATCCACTACCATTTGCTAAGCAAGAGCAGAGCTCCTTGCAATACTCAGAGTCATCTTTGCTCGTCCACCACAATCTGCTGGTCATCGGGCCACTCTAGACGGCACTCATGGTATTCATTCTACCGTCACGCCCTCATATCCTCATCCTTCTCAACCGTTATCCCAAAAAGTGGCCACATAGAGGCAACGTTCAGGTCTGCGTTATCGCCAACCATCGTTCCTACTTTGTCGCCTATCTGGTATACGAATTTGTTCTATTCGCATAGCCCTCGTGAGCACGGCTTTCCGAAATGAAAGAAAAGAGGAACAAGAAAACACAGGGAAGAATAGGGGAAGAGAGAATCAGAATATAAAGACATACCAGACCAAGGGAGACTTTGATAGCTGGTGGTTTGGGTGTATAACGCTCTAGTTCTAGTATCTCCTTTGGCTCGGAGTTGATGAGTCGAATGATGTTCCGCGCAGCTACCTCCGTCTAAAACACACCCAGTCAACCAAAAAGTCCCTAACAATGAAAGAAGGAAGTACCTGAGCATAAGCGTTATGCCCCGCAGGGATCGCACCAAACGCGTCTGCTGCATCGCCAGTGACGAATATGTGTGGGTATGGGGTATGTTTTTCTAAGTCTACCGTTTCTTCGGGTACTACCACGTCTTTGGCTGGTGTGTTGTCGTTTGTTGAAATCCCGATCTTCAAGTTCCCCAACACTACTTCCAAATCGGATTTATCATTCTGAGGCTTTGAAGTTGAAGTTGTGGAAGGACGGGATAATTGCATGGTCTTCAACACCCTCGCGAGCTTATTATCCGGGTTTATAACGCCCGGGTCCATGGTTTGGAGCATTGACGTGTTGGGTACTTGCCCTGTGCATAGCAGCTACCGACATCAAGGTGTCAGAGAGGAGAGGAAAGGAAGGCGGGGAAAGAGACGAACCAACAAGTCCGCGGAAATTTCACGCCCTGTTACGGTACGGACGATCGTAGGTTTTGTTAAATCCGCTTCGGAGGGTATAGAGTCGAGGTCGAGGCGTTCGCCTAGTATGACGTCTACGTTTAGTTCATTCATGGACTTGATCACTATACATTTCGTCAGTGAGTTCCATATGGCCATGATGAAGCGTAATAAGAAGACATACCTTCTAAGTGCATCTCCATATCGAACCTCGGCAACACCTGTTTCCTAGAATGAAGGAGCGTGACTTGTTTGGAGGGGTACACCGATTTAATGTCCGTCGCGAATTCTGTATCTCATCGTCAATATCCAATATCCATAGTTCCGTGCACTTAACGGCGGAAACTTACGTATACCCAAAGCACCACCCCCGACGATGAGTACACTCGGCACCTCTTCGACTATTCTCTGCTTCTCCTTCATCCATTCAATACCTTCGACTTTGAGGCCGTTGTACTTTACCCCCGTTGGCGTCATTGGGTGTAGGACTCTGATCTTCCGCGCTTCATCAATAGAGGATATAGAGGATGAGGAGGAGCCCCATAAGTCGAGAGGCGTGGGCAGGTGCGAGCCGAGCGCGTATATCAGGTAGTCGAACGGGATAGTTTCCTTGGTGAGATCGTGGTGGGTTATGGAGATGCAACTTGGTCGGATGGAGGTGACGTGAGCTTGGAGGTTAATGTGCTTTGGGTTTGGGGGTTGGTCGCGAAAGACGTTGGTTAGTGGAATGACTTTGTTAGTTAGTAGTGTCAGTGGGGGTGTGGGGAAGAAAGAGGGTAAGAATGTACACGCTTTATATTCGTGCCCTGGAAGAACTGCGAATCTGGGCATGACGTATACATCTAAGAAGGTGAATGTCAGCTCGGTGTCGTTGCAGGACTTTTAGGTTGACAGACGATTCATGTGCCTAAATCACGCAAGCGGGTCAGTATGAAGCAATAAGGAGAAAGTGGAGAACCTACGAGTTCCTATCGATAAGTATCAATCTCCACTCTTTTGGAAGTTCAGCAGCCAGAAGTTGGGCTGCACGAGCACCTTGTACGCACATCTATATTTAGCTCGCGATCAGCAGACAGAGAAAATGAAGCTCACCTCCATAGGAGGCTCCAAGAACGATAACAGTTTTGGTTTCTTTGGTTGGTGCCGCGCCTCCGCCCATAGTTGTAGAGGATTTATGAGAGAGAAAGTGGGGGGGATAAATGGGAGGGTGAAAGTTCAATCTCGTCTTATCTGATAAGCCGATAGATCATGTGACTGGCGCGCTTACGCGCCTCTTCTGACCAAACTTGGTTAGGTTTTGTCGAGACGCTTGCGCATCGTTCAAGCAATGCCGGAACAATGAATAATGAATAACGAGATTCATAAATGACGAGGGCGTTGGAACTTGGGCATCACAATCCCCCGATATGATAATCTCGACTTTCAATTTCTGGGTGAGCATTGTGCTGCACGCCAATGGGTTTGGGTCCAACGATCTTGACTAACGTTGAGAAACGAGAGGGTTGCGAATTTAGGGAAAAGCGAGCATATAAACGTCTGATAAAGTGCGGGATGGAACGGTGATGTATCATGCATGATGGGTGGTACGTCTTGTTTCGAAGGCGGATTTATCACGAATTTGTGAATGAGAGCAGTTCAAGGTGAGTCTGGGGGCAGCGTCGCAGTATGAGATTTTTTCATAGATCGTCTTTGTCGAGGTCGTCGTTGGACATCTAGATGACGACAGTTGGGATATGAAGAAATAATGTACCTTGGCAACGAGTTCAATGCCAAGTAAAAGTCTGATTGGTTGTTGTGATGAAAAATCTCACGGATCCATCAGACGGTTGCAGTTCTGTTCCTCGCTACTCGCCTGCCTCGACTGTTGCTCTCTCCCCTTTGTCCCCCAAAGGTCCTTCCTCTCCGTCTTGTGGCCAATTCTCCCCGTCGTCTCCTCCATTCTTTTCCGACACCGCAGCTCTCGCGGCCACGCTCGTTTCTGCGTCTTTACGACTCTCTAATCAACTCCAAGGATCATCTGCTTCATCCTACTTCCCTTTTTTCTGTAACCTTTCCTCTTCTCTTACTTAAAAATGGCTATTTCGCACTTTCAACTCGTCCACAAGAACCACAAAAAGCCTCGTTCATCAGAGGTGGTGAAGCGTGCCGCGAGTGCATGTACGTCCTTTCTTCTGACTTGCAAGATTCTTATCTGACGACCACAACCCAGCATGCAGCACGGGTGGTTTTTACCTTGCCCCAAAGATGGGCGACACCATAAACTCTCTCACTCCCCTACCCATCACCTGGGACCCATCCTGCCTCAACAGCACCGACATAGACATCTACCTCATTTCTCCTGGTTCCGCCCTTCCACGCATCCACATCTGGACGGGCGTTGCCCTCAAACGCGGAACATACACCGCAACACTTATGCCAAGATGGTGGAACGCCACCAGCTCCCAGTCCCTCCAAATCTCCATCGTCCCAGCCGGCCAAGCTCCTTTCATGTCCCAAATCGCAGGAGGGCCTGTCTTCACTGCTACCTATACCACTCCTTCCACAGGCACACCAGCCTCTGCGGACGTTAACCAAATCGACTCGGGTGTTACACCTGTGAATGACGCAGCCAACGCGAAGAAAAAATCCATCTCAGGCAAAGCAGCTGCTGGTGTCCTCATCCCACTCTTGTTCATCTGCTTGTGCGTCGCTGCGTGGTTCAAGATGCAGCGCTCAAAGGGCAAAGAAAAACGAAAACGCTGGAGCGAGGCCGTCGACAAGCGCATGTCCACCATCTCAACCGACTGGAAATCCATCTCTGCAGCAGGCGCACAAGCCGCCATCAGAAATTCTATCGCTGTTTCTGGGACGGGGAGCCGTAACTCTGCTTTCTCCTTTGGCGCCATTCGTCCTTCTAGCCAGTTCATTGCCGAAGGGGAAGAAAATACAGCAGGGGTCGGGTCTACACGGAACATGTCGCAGATGCGCCCTGGAGTGGGTCTACGGAACCCTGCAGCTATGTCTTCTACGGAACGCGTGTCTCGCGTCTCCTTTGCGGCTGATACGCGTACTTCTCGCGTCTCGTTCGCCGCAGACCCCAGGCCGTCTGGTGAATCCCGCCGGACGAGGGCGTTCCATAGCGCGTATATTCCGCCTGTGCCTGCGTTGCCGACTGACGACGTGTCGGATGATGGGTCTGGCTCTCTGTCACCTAGACAGACGCAAGGCCCATTGACGCTCACTCCTGAGGACATTAGGGCGAGGATTAACGGAGGCAGATCGGTATCTCCCTCTTCGGCTGAGCAACCCAGAGACGAGAATCAGATGGACGAGGTTATGCCTGCGCTGAGCAGTAAGTTTTTCTTTTTATTTGTCCCCTCTCTCTTTTCCTTTCTGATTCCTTCTTCTAGTGATGCGTACAGGTGCAGACTCCTCCACAGGGGACGACGACTTCTTATTCTCCACTCCAGCAGCACCAACGCCCTCCCACCCCAAACCCACCGCCTCCTCTTCCTCCGCAGGCCTAACCAGCCCCGTCATGTCATCTATGCCCATGCAGCCCATGCCCGCATCCGTCATGTCCCCCGACGACATGTTGCGCGCATACGCAGAACGTAAGGCCGCAGGCGCCAACAAGGGAGGCTTTGGAGGGGGTATATCAACGGCGCAGATCAGTTATCCCGTTCCTGCTGCCAATACGAGTACTAGCAGCGGGAGTGGGGGGATGAGGACGTTGTTTAATGCGAGTGGCGTTGTGAGCCCTACGAATACGGGTAATGGTGGGTATGATGCGTATGCGGGAGGGGCGAGCTATGCGATTGGGGATGAGGGTGATGTGGGGCATGACCCGTATGGAGGGACTGTTTGAGTGAAATGAGTGAGTGGTGAGAGGCAGGCGTGTGGAGGTTTGGGTTATTTATTGCTGCCTCTCCCCCTCTTTCTTTCTCTTCTGGTCCCCTCTGTCCCGCTCCCTATTCTGGTCGTTCTCCACTGCGAACGGACGAACGAACGCCCCTCAATCGACACCCGCGACATCTCCCTCCTCTTGCTCCCTTTCTCTATGTTATACTACGAATGTGACATTATCCTCCGTGGACCCTTTGGTTCTCATAAATCCACCCCCCACCTGCCAATCAGTACCACCTACCTCTGCTTCTTCTCTTTTCTTGCCCACTTCTTGCCAGTGTTTTATTAATCATTATGACCCATTACACTCTACCACCCTATCTCTGCGCCTTTCCTTCCACCTACCTCCACCTCCTTCGACCTTTTTGCTACTAGGCGTAGCAAAGTTGGTCAGGTAACCATCGCCAGTCCTGCGCCTAGATTTTACCCCCATCCACCCACACACGCACTTCAGGAAGAACTCTCTTGACTTTTTTGACACTTTTTTTCTTTTGATTACGCGAACGCGAAATTGTACGCCTACCCTACATACTGTAGACACAAACATACCCCTCCCCCTCCTCCCCTGTTCACGTATGTTTTTTTTTTCTTCTTTTCTTTTCTTGGGGCCGTGAATTACTTATTCTTTTTTTTATTTTTTACTTTCTACTTTTGTGAGTTGCATTGCAGAAATATATTTGGTTGGTTGAAATTCGGTTCGATCTTTCAGACGTGAACCGAATTTGAATTTCTTGAGGAGGGTGGATGATGAACGCGTTGGCGCGTTGGCGTCAAAAGATTAACTTGATGCTCCCAGTCTCGAGCGTGAATTTCTCGCTGCCCACCATGTGGTCAAAGGCTACCATTTATCTTGCTTGCCCAAGGACGTGGCGACGCCTTCGTTGAAGCCGTTTCACGACGAGCTCGATATATGGTTTGAGCGAAGGCATCCAGACACCACGCACCATGGCCTACGAGTCCCTATGTTTAATTGCTTTCTGTTCATCCCATTTGTCAAAATCGACATGCTTGCGAATTGAGAATATGGGCCAAAGTGCTGGATGGTAGCCTACATGATACTGCCAACGTCCTTAGATAGCATTCCTTTTTTTTATTTTAAAGTTTACAGTTTCTTCAGCATTTGCTAGGTTCCCATTGCGAGTTGATTGCGAGAGCGTCGCAATCGTAGGCATGGCGAAGGCTTTTAGAGTAATTGCCATCGGGCCTACCTACGCTTTGCCATTAAGGAAATCAGAGCTCCATTCGAAATTAGTACTGATGAGGGCGTAATAAGTACCGTTAAAAGATTGTCTCCTTGATGCTGGAATCTGGCTGAGGTGAGAAAAATCATTGCAGTGCAGCAACAGAACCAGAAGTCCTCTATCGAGGATAAAACGATGGGCATAGACTTATTCAAATCACAGGTAAGGTGGTTTACACTGCATTGCAACAAGGCCGATTTGCGCAGAGAAATAAAGGACGAAGTGTTGGGACAAATCTATAAATCAAGTTGTTGCTGCAATGATAAGAGTGTACAGGAGATAATAAACGAAGTGGAGGCTACGGATGGTAACACTGCTTCCACTGAGGGCCAAGGGCTGAATGTGCGAAGTCAACAGAGGAACAAGAATAGCGTGGGATAGTAAGAATATTGGAAGCATCAGGAAGGTGCAACTCGGGGAGGGCATTCGTGCATTGGAAATTCCGGCGCCGTAATTACGGCGATCATTTACGGCGGCAGTTTCCGCCGTCATCACGCGTACTTACTATAATTAAAGTACGCGTCAATTCACTATTCCTCTTCACTCTTCTATTTCCTCGCGCTACGTGCGATACCTTGTCCTCAAGATACGCGATGCTGAGATATCCTGATGTCAACGGGAAGAACAAGTGTGGGACCTGCTACAGGGACATACTTGTTGAAGGGCCGTCAAAGACTGGGAAGAATATAGGGTGCTTTTACATCAAGGTACGCGCATATACATAGCCATCAGCCGCGTTCTCATCAGGTACACAGTGTTTTCGACGCCCATGCCAGTATTTTCACAGCTTTGCGCAAGGCGACGCCCCCACCAACTGGAGTCCAGCGCCTCAACCACCAATGCACAAGTCCAACAACAGCGGCGCACAGCGGACATGTTCTCGTGAACCTTGCAAGAAGGATGCCCACGGGAGCTGTGCAAACAAGGCATGCAAGTTCTGTTGCGTTGTCTTGGGAGGTTGTTCCATCAAGGGACACAATGAGGCCGCGCTCTCCCAAGCGCAGTTGTCCAAACTCGTCGCCTTCAAAGGATCTTCCTCACGCAACCCTCTTCCATCCCCCCCTTTGACGACACCACTCCGAAATGCGCCCTCCCATTTCCCACTGGATCCCCGACTCACCACCCAACCAGAGCGCTCATCCGAGGAGCTTGCCTGGCTTCGCTCTAAACCCGTGTCCGTGTCACCTATGCAGCAAGAGGAGGAATTGAATTTAAGGAAACAGCAGGAAGAAGCAGAACGTGAGGCAGAGCTCGAACGCTTGGAGGACGAGGATTACCGCAGGGCAGTGGCAGAGTCACTTTCCCTTCTTTCGTCAACATCTGCCGCCTTAAGTCCTCCCGCTTCTTCTCAGGTGCTTTCTCCTGCATCTGAAACCTCGACTTCCATCCTTGTTCAAGGGCTTCCTGTCACCCGCGTCAATGCCTCAAACTATCCCACCATCACCTCGCACCTGAGTGATGATTGGATGCGCCGTCATGAAGACCGTACAAAGGTCCCTCAAGCTATCCGCAAAGGCCAAGTTGATTCGGAGCTGATCAAGCGGTTCCGGGTTGTCTGGTGGTCAAAGGTGCGCATATAATCAGCTCATTTTACATATTTATTAATGCTCGTATTAGGCTGGCACGAAGCCGGTGACAATTCCCATCCCCAGCTCAGATATTCGTGACTGGCCGAAGTTTAGACTCGCCGACTCACCAGGTCTTCTTGAACGCCTTGGGGAAGGCGACATTGATTTTTATGACACGTTGACTTTCGAGTGGATCGAGTGCCCGATATTGTATGCGCACGCAGTCAAAACCGATGGCTATCTTCTCCTTCGCCATACTGGTATTGAGTGTGAAGACTTCGACACAAAGCTCGCCCTCGCTACCCGAAAGGGTGACTCTTCGTCTCGCTCCTACATTTCGAATGTCCGTGTTGCAATGAAAGCCAAGCGTAAAGGAAAGGGTCGGGCCTTGGAGTTGGATGATGGGGAATCCGAGGGAGAAGTGCAAATCATTTCAGATATCAGTACGTTGTTCGTTGCACCATTTCATGGTTCTATTCATAAATTCTTTTCAACCTGTACAGCTCGTAAGATCAAACAAGAGCCAGGTACTGAGCGTCCGCCATCCAAGCGGCTCAAGCTTTCCCCTCTTGTCATCCCCACTGCGCCTGGAGGCCTTTCCATTCATAGTCCTATCTCCATCCCTAGTTCTCCACAATCTCCTCCTATGACTACGACATCTACTTGTTCTACGGCTTCTTTCTTCCCATTTTCGGCGCTCTCCTCAGCGTCAGCGACGCCACCAGCAACACCACCTACACCTACAAGTTCTATCCCCCTTTCACCAGACACGCTTGCCACAGTCTCTGGTGTGCTCTCGCCACTCACCGGGCCACCACCCCAAATCCCTGGCTCGTCTCTCAAATGGCCGGCCAACATGTACGTCGTCGACATGGTCCATGGCTTTCGAAAAATGCATGAACTTCTCAAGGATGGTGGGGGTACATACCAACAACGTTTCTTAAAGGTTTTCGAACAGAATCCTCCAACATCAAGCACCTACCATGACCAGGTAAAACGGTGGAAGGATGCCCCGCCCAAATTACGCAAGGCTTTTCTTGATGCCGGACACACCAGTGTTGGACACTGGTCGCGTTTCGCAAAGGGTCTTCCATTGAAGTAGCTCCCCTATTTTGTAGCATCATTCGTTTTGTATTAGAGTAGCTTTGTATTGTTAGCTCCCCTCGCTCTCCCCGTTTTGTAGGATCATTTGTTTTATATTAGAGTAGCTTTGTATTCTTATGGTATTAGATACATGTAATTATAATTTTTCTTTTCGATGGTAATGACAGGATTACGAAGCTATCCCACACATGGTTCGTAGTGAGGGTATCACTAAGCCCCCACTCGTATGGTTGGAAATAGTCACCATCTGTCATTGTCGACTTGAATAGCCTGCTCGCGTTCGAAGCCGAGAACCTTATCCATCAATTTTTATAAGCTGCTTGATGAACATGCCTGAATACCAACTTACCACCCATAGAGCATCAACGCGCGCCAATGATTGGCCACCCGAGTCTCCACAAATTGGTGTTCTCCAACTTGTATCAATTTAGGAAGTCCAGGGTAGTACGTTCGCAGCCCTTTGCTAACGCTGTAGTTGTTGTGATAACTTGTATGACATTCTATAGTATTATACCATTCAGAACGACGCTTGATCATGCAGGGGTGATGACTTACTTGGACAGTAGAGTGATGTATTCCACGCAGGCTGAACCCCTGAGTCTATCGTGTACACGACGGCCTTTTTGTGATACTCCTTCTTAAGCGGTTGATTGTTTGGACAATTTATATTCATACAACAGTCGTCGGGCGGGTATATGGATATTGCGGCTACAACGTACTAGATAAGAAAACTGAGTCCATTTACAAATGAGTATCTACTCAACTCAATCCACATGGCCATCCAAATTGTTTGAACAAATGAAAGTCCGTTGATGAAAGCGGCACTACAGGTATCTCCCACACATAATCTTGCAAAATATCCCAACAATCATCAATGTCATCGGTGGACATTCCCAGAGAAGCTCCAAGAAAATTCATAATAGGCAGGGGCAGGACGGCGGGCGGAATTGATGGATTACTCTGTGGGATTGGTTGTGGTTGGAGGATATCGCGTTTGAGGTGGCTCGCAAGGCGTGTGAATGTCACAACGCCATCTAGGCTGAGGTGTCGAAGTACTGGGTGCTCCTTGAGCTTGTCGAGGGCGTTGGCGGCGGGTAGCATTGGCGGTATGTGATGCGGATGCAGCGTGCACTATACAGGGGTTTCAACGCATGGTGTGGCAGGTCACGTTTGTTACGGAAACTCCCGCCGTAAACGATCGCCGTTATGCGCGCCGTAACTTCCAATTCCCAAACTTACTGAACTCGGGGGACACAAACATGAGACGGTGTTGGCCATCAGGGGAGAGAAGCCACCCAGTATGATTTTCATGGTGATTGGAATCGGATATCGTCTCGTGGATGTAAAGAGATCCAAAATCCCAGACCCGTACAGAATTGTCGTTCGAGCCAGAGACAATCTGATTGCCATCTGGCGAAAATGCGACTGATGTGATCCAATCTGTATGGCCCTTCAACACCTTCAACTCATCACCTGTTGACGCATCCCAGACCCACACTGATTTGTTGTAAGAGCCAGAGACAATCTGTATGCCATCTGGTGAAAATGCGACCGATTTGACCAGATGTGTATGGCCCTTCAACACCTTCAACTTGTCGCCAGTTGATGCATCCCAGACCCACACTGATTTGTCATCCGAGCCAGAGACAATCTTTTTGCCATCTGGCGAAAATGCGACCGATTTGACCAGATGTGTATGGCCCTTCAACACCTTCAACTTGTCGCCAGTTGATGCATCCCAGACCCACACTGATTTGTCATCCGAGCCAGAGACAATCTTTTTGCCATCTGGCGAAAATGCGACCGATCTGACCAAATGTGTATGGCCCTTCAACACCTTCAACTTGTCGCCAGTTGATGCATCCCAGACCCACACTGATTTGTCATCCGAGCCAGAGACAATCTGTTTGCCATCTGGCGAAAATGCGACTGATCTGACCATATGTGTATGGCCCTTCAACACCTTCAACTTGTCGCCCTCGATGCATCCCAGACCCGCACTGATTTGTCGTCCGAGCCAGAGACAATCTGTTTGCCATCTGGCGAAAATGCGACTGATGTAACCAAATCTGTATGGCCCTTCAACACCTTCAACTCATCGCCCATTGACGCATCCCAGACCCGCACTGATTTGTCCTCCAAGCCAGAGACAATCTGTTTGCCATCTGGCGAAACTGCAACTGACCTCACCAACTGTATGGCCCTTCAATACCTTCAACTTGTCACCTGTTGATGCATCCCAGACCCGCACTGATTCATCGTAAGAGCCAGAGACAATCTGTTTGCTATCTGGTGAAAATGCGACCGATCTGACCAAATTTGTATGGCCCTCCAACACCTTCAACTCGTCGCCTGTCGACGCACCCCAGACCCGCACTGATCTGTCATTCGAGCCAGAGACAATCTGTTTGCCATCTGGCGAAAATGCGACTGATATGACCGAATCTGTATGGCCCTTCAACACCTTCAACTTGTCACCCGTTGACGCATCCCAGACCCGCACTGATTCATCGTTTGAGCCAGAGACAATCTGTTTGCCATCTGGCGAAAATGCGATCGATCTAACCAAATCTGTATGGCCCTTCAACACCTTCAACTCATCGCCCATTGACGCATCCCAGACCCGCACTGATTTGTCCTCCAAGCCAGAGACGATCTGTTTTCCACTCGGCGAAACTGCAACTGCCGTCACTGAACTATGCACGTTTAAAGTCATTAATAGTGTGCCGCCCAACGACGCGTTAATGAAACCCGGAATTCTTGGAAAGTGGGACTTCCAACGTCGACAAGGTTCCAAGTTCCGTGGCCAAGTTGCCAGTGCAGAGATGTAGAGATGCGGGGTTGACGACGATGCGCTGCTCGCACTAAAATATAATGCAAAAGATCCGGCTTCAGTTAGCTCTTCTGCTACTGACAAGCTGCCCTAAGTGACACAGTAAGTAAGCCACTGGATATTCAAACAACAAAAAACTCACTTTGGAACTTACAACCCAGTCATGCACTGTTCGAAGCATCGACCCGCAGACGCCGCGCAAACCTAGGAGGTTCATGGCCTCGATCCAGAATAGAGCACGAAGTTGCAGGAATTCCGATATGCTGTCATGCAGACCATCCGGGATGATCGATGCAGCAGCAGAGAGGTGGTAACTCCAGTTCCGGGAGGAATAGCTCAAGACAGGAGCGATGTTTTCTTTGACGGCGTCCGCAAGTATGGAGTTGTCTATATCAAGTACAAATGATGAAGGGATATTTGCTATGTTGAAGCGCAATCCGTCCTTCATGCACCTGAAGCAGGCATCGGCGAGAACCCGATGGTGCATCGCTTGATTGCACCCAAAGTTATCTGAGCGACCCTGATCGAGTATGAAGTCCGAAAAGGATTTGTGGTAAGTCAGGACTTGACCATGTTCGCCGCAGTAGAGCACGGCATGAAGATCTGAGAGGAGCTTTTCCGCGACATCGGTGTAGTCCGAAGTGAAGAGAAGGTTGGCAACAACAGAGGTTGATGTCCGCTCAGCGGTACACAGGAATGTGTGTAGGATGATGCGCCGGACTTCCCAACCATCCTCTTGTGGGCTGAAGTCGTGAAAAGCTTTGTCAAGGATTTGAGAATACAGCGTATTGAGCAATGTGAAAGGCCCACTGGCAGTTGACAACGATTGCAGTTTAGATGAGTTGGAAGAAGCTAGGAGCTTTGCCAAGAAGCTCTTCTGCTCTGAGTGCCCACGTCTTGTTAGGTACTTTACAATGGTGGCAGCATATATGAATAATCCGGCTGTCAGCGCTACAAGATTTTCAAACTCTTCGCACCCTGCGAAATGCGGGAGTTCAACCGTCAGGTATGTCCTGATATCGTCCTGCACTTCCTCCGGGGGCGCCTGCTCAAGGCGGTAACGTTGCTTGGACTTCAGAGAATCCACAAGCCCGACAAGGTTGGGGTCTGGCCGACTCGTGACAAAAAACTTGAGTCCTTGTAAGCGGTTTTCGTTTTTGTCAATAACCTCAATAAGAACCCGTAAAAACTCGGAACCACCTGTCCCGTCAATCTCGTCCAGGGCATCAATGACAATAAGGTAATGTGGGGGTGGGTTCAGTGGATCTGGGCACCAATTAGGTTTCGACGCCTGCCAGGGTGCAATGAGCAGGTCCTCAAGCTGGAAACGGACGTTCTGATTAACGATTTCAAAGTTCGCATCATTGAGTTGATCGGCGAATGCCCTGCATTTGAGCGCGAGGTGATGCACGACTGTACGAATGATACATTTAGAGAGCCGAGTCTCCTTGAACTGCCGCGAGCAGAAGAAGTTTCCTCCCAAGATAATCGTGTCGTTGGGATCGCCAGCGAACTCGAAACGGCGAGCAATACTATAGGCGATCGTACTCTTTCCTGATCCAGCCTGACCAGAGAGCCAGTAGACATTTGGGCTTCCTGGTGAGGTATTCTTAGCCCAAGTAATGATATCGTTGAGTATACGGACGCGGGTTCCTGGCGTGCATACCTCACGCCGCACGCGCTGCTCTTCTTCACCCTCTAAATGGTATTTGTGGTCGGCAATGCTCGAAGGTTTGAGACCATTCAACAAGAATTTCTGTCAGATCCGTGAGCCATGAGATGCCTGAAAAAAGCGATATGCGAACTCTGAACGCTTTCTCCATGTCATACACACTCTTAAAGACTCTGATATTGATCGCCAGCTATTGGAGTACATAGACGCGAAATTTGAGACGAGGGATGCGAAAAGGAAGAGGCGGCACACACCTCGAACTGGACTCTAGACTCATTAATGCGCTCGAAAATTTCCGTGATACGCCCTTTCTCTTCCTCATGGTCCGCGACCTTCCTGACGAGCCACTCTTCGCTCAACTGGATCAATTTATCCAATTCTTCTTTAAGGGCACTAAATTATCATATGGTTGTCAACCCAACATCAATAGGAAAACAACAAACTTTACTTTATGAACAAGTCTGTAAATTGGCTTTCTTGAGCAGTCTTCGGTGTCCAACCATCCAATTCCTTCTCCACCGTCTCCAGCTGAGCTCGCGTCGAATTTAGCCTTCGTTTGACGGCATCCATATTGTCTGCCACAGCCTGGGACGATAGTCAGGGGATTAGCAGTGTGAAGAACGACGCCGAACCTGTTGGACCTCGATGATCAGCTTCACAAATCCAAGAGCTGTTTTGACTGGGTTTGGGTCTGCGATGTCTGGCGGCCTCTTTGCGAGTGTCAGGATGGACCTTCCTGTCAACTTTAGGATATCTTTTGTACTTGACCCAAGCTTCGGCGCTGTCTGACGATTCTCTGGGGGGTTACTGGCCAGTCCTTAAGGAAGGTTACGGAATGTAAATACCCAATCGATATAATATGTGACTGCCTTCTCACCATGAGATTGATTGAGAGATGCGGTTGTGAGCGTGGTTTGCTGGGCTGGAGATGCCAATCAGCCTGAAAATCGAGATAACTCAGACAATAAATGACCTTGTAGTACTGAAAAAATAGCTGGCGTTTGCGTCTCAGGTAACGGCGCTAATGGATGACCTAGGATTGTGGTGAGTACGCCATCTGCGAGGTGATAATACGACGCCTACCACTTGGAGTGGTAACAATAGATGATTCTACATTGAGTTTAGAAAGAAGTACGAACAGTTAGATGATAGCATGCTCACCCAAAGCAGAATCCACTGTTGAAGAGCCCAACGGGGGCGACGATGTTGATTGAGTGAGTCTCGTGCTTCGGATAACGGCCGTCCAAGGATGTTGAACCTACTGGAGGACTTGGACAGTTTGGAACTCTGTGAATTATCCTTTGGCATGGTGATCGGGGAAGGAGTCAACAAGCGTTGAAGGTTGAGCGCTGTTCCCTCGGCGTACATGCGGCATTTTGGTGGTCAATCACAGACATCCGGAAAATGGCCGATGTTCATTGGTGAATGATAGCAAAAGGTGAGTCTGAGGAGAGTGTCGCAGTCCAATATTTTGTCGAGGTAGTCGTTCGAGATGACGGTGACCAACATGATATAAATGACGAGTCAAGCGTGGTTTTCCTTCCTCTCTGCCCATTATCCCCGTCGACTCCTCCATTCTTTTCCCTTCTCGACACCGCAGCTCTCGCAGCCACGCAGATTTCTGCTTCTTTATTGATAAGACTCTCACCAACTTCGAGAACATCTGCTTCGTCCTACTTACTTTTTTTTGTAATCTTTCTTTGTGTCTTTTCCATTTCAAAATGGGATAAATCTAATCAGAAACCCCCTTTCCGCCAGAAACCCAGGGGTCTCTCGTCGTCGGTTTGAAACCCCCCCTCCATCCTCTGTCAAATGTTGTTTGGCTATGTTTTTAGAAACCTACGTCGGAGATTGTTTGAGTACTTGCCGAGCACCTGCCGTCTGCACAACAGTAACAACATTGCCTCGTATCACCCCAGGCTCCTAAAAGCAGCCGCTCGTCTCGCAAGGTTTTCGTACTCAGGAGGAGAACTATATTTGTGATCGTTATATAATCTGATGGGAAAGACCAAATAAACAAACCTAAGAACTCAAACTCGCGAGAGAGCGGCTGCCGGGAAAGTCAGTCGGGGAACTCGGAGATCATTGATTAACCCTAACGTTGGGTCCCAAGTCAGCACCATGGGAAGGTGCGTCACATTTCTGTCACCAACACTGTTTTGGAAAAAATCCCCTATCCGGAACCGCATCGGTGTCGAGAATAGTGTCGAGGTCCTCGATAATGGACAGCGTGACGGGATGGTCTGCAAAAATGTTTGACGAAAGAAGTACGTGAAGAAATTGGTGGGCAGTGACTAGTGATGTCTGAATCCTCAAAGGCATTCAAGATAGATTTCACTTCGTTGAGGTATTGTAGTTTCGACATTGGGTAGTTAGATACTATCTTTTTGTAATGATGGAAGCAAGGATGGAAGGTTGTACTTATATAGTTTTGAACTGACACGACATCGGTAAAATGTCCACGTTGGAGACTGGGCATGACAAGCATATTATTGTATCCTACTGCGGCACAGTTCTGCACTTGTCCTACGTGTTTTCGTCCTACGTGTTCCGTAGCCTCTCCTCTAATGCCAGACGTAGTATTTGTCAATGTTGGGTTGGAGCCCCAAGTCCAAACCGGACCATTGTCACGCAAGCCCAGAAAGGCCTTGGGGTTGGGACCCAATGTTAGGGTTAATCAATGGTCTCGGAGTTTCCCGACTGACTTTCCCGGCAGCCGCTCTATCGCGAGCTCGAGTCCTTAGTTTTGTTTATTTGTTCAGTCCCATCAATGATCACATCATAGGATTTGTCATACCGCTAATAGTATGTAGAGGCTCATCGAGCGATACGAGTGGCTGCTTTTAGGAGCCTGGTATCACCCCTCAACGCTTCAAGTCCATCCTTCCGTTGTGTACGCAATGACCATGTAACCTCAATTATAATACCCACCGCTGGGGTCCTCTCCACTGACGGCCTCGTGTGGCCTCGTAGAGGACGCAGGCCATCAGTTGATGCTTGCCATGCACATCAGAGTCATGGTGCAGCCTGAACACAGAAGGCCGTGCCTCTTGCCTGTGTAGTCAGTGCATTCCAATTAAGACCACATAGGGTGACAGCCGCCCTATGTGGAGGAGACGAAATGCGGGTATGTTGCCAGGAAGGCCACACACGCTCAGCGGCCAGCCTGCCCACTAGTCCCTCGCTCTTGGCATTTCAGAGTACAGCACATACCTGTAATTATAATTATCATAGGCAAATAATACACGCTCTCAGCTTGAGCACCAGTCGGGTGATGTGCTGCTACATACAAATTCACTCCCGTTTCGGCAGTGAGTGAGCCGCGCGTCGGACATCAAATATCTTGATTGTGGGCTATTGACAACACCCCAGGTTTCTGCCCAACCAATTCAGAAACCACAGGGTTTCACGTGGAAAGGAGGGTTTCTGGATAGATTTATCCGCCGCAAGCAGTCAATTGACGCCACATCCGGAAAGCTGCTCGATGCTCTACCGCTCACTAGCCAGGACCTGGCCTAAGGCGTTTCAAAAATGTTAATATCGACCAAAGGTGAGCTATAACTTTAGCTGCATACAACCCAAATCTTCTCTTTGCGCCATGACGCTCGATGGCAACTCGATGGACAATCGTCTGAGACGTAGATGTTGATGTGCTGGAAGGCAAGCTGAAAGTTTAGCTGCACAATGGAATAGACCATTATACTTACATCGTCTCTGCAGGCAATTTCCCGGGACGGTTTCGTGGTGAACAAATCGTTGGGGCACTCTGTCGATCGATCGAAGGTAGGTAACTTTAGCGGATCAATCTACTCAGAAACCCCCTTTCCGGCAGAAACCCTAGGATTTCTCATGGTCAGGTAGAACCCCCCCATTACTAACTGAAAGAAGTATTTATAGAAACCCTACGTCGGAGATGATGGAAAAATCGGACTTTAAATTTCAGGTATGACATAATCGAGTTCAAGCGACGCGTCATGGTCTTCCAACTCAATAGAGGAGATATATGGAAAAGAGTCACATGCAAACCTTGGACCATTCGGGAGGGATCTAGCCACTTGATGAGACAATTATTGCGAGGGTTTTTGCCATAGTCAAGGGCAGTGGATGGGATCAATGAGTTGCACTGTACACTCCCAAAGGGATGTCGGAACCGATCGGACCTCAAATATTTTGACCATCGGCAATCAGTGATTTGCTTGTGGTTCCCAGGTTTCTGAAGTGGTTGGATAGAAACCTTAGGGTTTCACGCGGAAAGGGGGGTTTCTGGATAGTTTAATCCAACTTTAGCTGCATTATCAGCACGGACCGTTTCATTATCCTTTCTGTAGGTTATGGCATGATGTATGACCCCCGATGTTTACCGACCCTAGATGGTTTCGAAATGTCGTGCTCAACAGGTCGTTGAATGAGTGGAGCTTTCAACACCGTTTGGAGGCGGCCTGTACCTTCGTCCGAGGGAGGAACAGATCATTTGCAGGTTACCGTATGACGCCCCATGTCCACGCGCCCAAGATAGTTCCGGAATATCGTGTGCAACGAACTGTTTGAGCGAATCGAGCCATTGATGTCGATTATGGGTAAGTGTAACTTTTAGCTGTATAACGGAACGGACCATCTCACATTCTCTCTGCAGTTTGACACATGATGCGTGACAGCCGATGTCGACGTGCGCCGACCTAAAACTAGACCCGAACCCAACGCCTTGTTAGCAAATCGCGATGTAATATTTTCATGCATTTCGGTCGTTCTGTTTCGGGCAGGTGCGTTGAGGCTAGCCCAAGACGCTTTCGGAGGTTCGCATTCAAAAGAAACGTTGAAGCAAGAAAGGTTGTTGACGAACACCATTGACGAACTGTGAGTCGTAAATTAAGCTGTATAACGGAAACGGACAATCTTACGTTCTTCCTCTTTGTAGGTTGCGGGCATGATGCATGACGTTCGCCTTCAGTTTTTCGTGTTCAATAGCTCATTCGAGCAAGTTCTCGATGCCAGTTGAAGGTAAACCACTCGAAATTTTGCTCTTTAGTTGCTAACGGAACGGACCATCACATTTTTTTTCTGTAGATCGCGACATTATGCAAGCCACCCAATGGACAATGGTCCAAGCCTGTGTTGGAGTTTCTTGTTGATATCGTCCGGCGAAGACAGGTTGCAACCTCAGCTGCGTGATGGCATGGAGCATTTCACGTCTTTTTTGCAGATTTGAGATATGATGCATGACCTGCAATTGTCCCTGGACGGCTTTACTTCGTCTCAGAAAGGTTGCAATTTTAGCTACGCAACGGCATAGACTATCTCGGCATGAGCCATTTTACACCTTCCTGCAGATCGAGACATGATACTTACACCTGATATTCACTGGCAGGTTTTCATATCAGAGCGTGCAATTCGCCTGAGCACACTGAATTTTCCTCGACGCCGAGGAAATCAATCAACTTTCCTTGTATCCCCGAATGCCCTTTATGAATGACGTCCCTCTGCCACGACGGTCTTCCTTCCTTTTTCTGTCCAACGAGTTCAAACTTTTGTCAGTGTACTGAAAGCAGTTTCGGATTCCCGATGCGATGGTCCGTATTTCTGCCGTCTCTTGATCACTATGTGCCTGCAACGGCCAACTTGCCGGCAACATATCGAAAACTTTGCAGCGTCCTTTCCTGGGTAGTATGTACTATGGATCTCCATCCCTGCGCAGAACTGGGATACTATGACGTCATTGACAGTATTCTATTGCCATCACTGTGTCGGGCGTTTTTATCACCTGGAACGGAATCTCTTTGGAGAGAGGCAATGCAACTTGGACTCTCTGTCTACGCTCGACCATTTTACTAGTCTCACCTTTCTTCATGCGGATGTTTCTACGGCTAGACTTTACCCAGTCAATCACCTCACTCATGAGCACTAGTCAAATTTGCGCATGTCAGTTTTACAGAACGGATCTGGTGACCCGTATTTGCCAGCTTTTATTCGCGCATTATCTTGACAGCGACGCTCTACAGCAGCCAGGCGCTCTGACAGCCTTGTCATGCCCATCCCGAAATTAACGAGTCTGGCACACCTTTCATATCCGTATGCAAGCTTGCCTGTTGTCGATGAGGAAACACATATCCTGTCTTTTGGATCCGAATTCCCTGCCGTTCCTCGCCCTCCAATGCATCCTGTTGCTGTAAGGTTTGACGCGTCTGGTCGTACCTCACGGATTTCGGACAAATTAGGCCTTGACCCGCCTTAACTCCCCTCCACTGTCTACCCGTGGAACCAACTTATCGATTCGAATGATTGAGTGATATGAATTCCTGCCAGCCGCTGCATGTTACCGAATTTCCTGTAATGTGAAAGCCAACTATATCACAAGCATAGCGTGTACTCCTCAATGTCCAGACTCCACCTCCGCCTCCACTCAAACCCCTTGTTCGTTTGGGGAATCTTACCAAACTCGTGTTATCGGGGTATCCTCGTCGTGTTACTTCGATCGTCACTAGTGGTTTTCAGCTTCGGAGAGTTGCGTTCATACCCACGGATAGGTTTGGCCACCCCAGTTTCGACCCAATACATCTCTTCTGAACCCATGACCTCCTGCGTCATACAAGATCTAGATGTGAGCACTGAAAAGATGCAAAGGTTAACCAACACCGGTCTCGGTCTCGGTGCCGCCATCTGTATTGGCATTAACATCTTTTCACGGGAACGAGTACACGACTTGCCCCCAAGCTCTTGGCTCGCTTTGAACGCTCAGAAATGAGACCTCATGACCATCCCGCTGACAGGCACCTGTCAATAACCCATTACTGGTGTCCTTTCATTCTGTGACAAGCTGTAGAAATGATGTTCACCTGGGAAGTAAACCGGCATACTTCCAACAACAGGCGCCTACAAGTGCCGCCTGCCTCAACAAGTCAAGGTGCTCTCAAAATCGGTCCAAGTCATTGGAAATAGAAGGTGGTCGTCCGACAACCCACCCGCACCCTTCAATTCATACTAGTACACGATAAGATCCATAATAAACATACAAGATCCAGTAATTTGCACTTCTTCCCTCCTTCCCTCCCCACTACGGGCTCTCAATGAAAATTCGCTTTGTTTCCTTGCTTCTTCGTCACGAATACGATCTTGAAAAAAACCAATGCGAAATAGAACTGAACCTCCTACTCCTGTCCGATAAAGTGAAGCATGATACATATGGCAAGTGCATGTTTTGTCGAGCCTATAGGTAGCTCAAGAAACCGCGGCTGTGATGATGGCTTGACGATCTCCTGTGATGCCGCCTCCGTGGCGAGGAGAGGATGACTGTTGGGGCACCGCCGTAGTACGGCTGCTGGTACCCGTAGGCCGGGGCCTGGTACACGATCGGGCTGGCTGTCTGTGGGTACGCGTGCATTGGCATCGGTGGTGGGTAATAGTGCTGTTGGGGCATCATGGCCGACATGGGTGGTGCATGGTAGGGTCTTGGGGCATGATGATAACCGCCGCCATAGGCGGACCCTCCGTATGAGGACCCGTAAGATGAGCCACCGGGGAGGATAACGCTGCCTGCGGAGCTTGGGTAGAACATGATTGTTGATGTAGAAGAAGATGGGGGGTTGTTGGTAAAGGTAGGTTTGGAACGTGAATCAAGTTCAAAAGAAGTCTGGATGGGTGAGAGCAAGCGGTGTGGTGAGCAGCGTTGAGTGGGTTTGTTGAAGAGGTCGTGAAAGGTAGTCGTGAACAAAAAAAGTCGTGAGGTGAATGTGTTAGGGGAGGTTCAAACAGGCCAGCCTAATGAGAAACTGAAGGGAAGAACCTTGGGTGGGCGGGTTTATATGTGATTTAGCCAGGTCTCCTGACGACCGGATGCAGTGCGTGGAAACGATCAGAAACAGACACGGAGGCAAAGGCTGTAACGTCCGCGAAGCTGATCGTAGTAAAAAGTACGTACAGCCTCATGTTGTTGCTTCAGCGCTAATTTTGTATCAGCTGCGAGTCGAAAGCCGTGCGCGTGAAGCTTTGAAGTCGCCCGACTATGACAGCGTTTAATTTTGCTCAGTCAGCTTTCAACGATTCATCGCTCCTAGTCAAACTCGCATACGATCTCTGATAAGTATCTGATGGAGATGACATCAAATCTGCATGCAGACTTGTCACTGATGAAGGAGATTAGTTAATGATTGGCAGATAGGTCTTGCGACTTTTATGGGGACGACGTGAATAGAAACGTATCGCCTCCGTCATGCAATAAACCATTCTTTACTTTTGTCACTAATCAACAGTTGTCAGAGATTGATGGTAGACCTTATAGATAAAACAAGAACATGGCTTCTCATTTGTGATACTACGCACCCCTATGCATCTTCCGCCCGGCGAGAAATATCCGTGGTTCATGTTCTTCCTGATACTAGCATGTCCACTCCTCGAGAGTGGACAGGAGGTCTCAATGGTCAAGATTTCAAAACGCTCTGGCGCTACTAGTTCCATCTAAAAAAGGTGAGTGGCTACAAACGGAAATACCACACTCTATGCAATTTACTAGGTGGATGCGTCACAAATCCTGCGGCGTCCGTCCTGAAAAGAGCCCCTCTCATGATCAAGTTGACCCCAGGTATGATGCGGTTTCCTGTGTAAGTGTATATGTATACGAAGGAATGCGATTGTTTATGCTGTGGAAAACGAGGTAGAATTTACACCCAGATCGGGCGCGTGGTGCCCGAGGTATAGCATTGGCGAGGCCGGCGTCATAAAGTTTGGAAATCGAGGCAGTCCTAGACGGCGCAGCGGCGGGGAACCGGGGGCCTCGGACCAATGGCGGCCGTAGAGTGGTGGCACCTCCGATTTAGCAGTGTAGGGAGTGGATGTCCTTCCGGGAGGAGTCCTTCAAAACGCGTTGAGGCTTGCCGCTGCGCTGCAAGTGCATCAGATCACGGATAAGTCACGTGCGTACTTAGGGCAGGTGAAAACGTGGATAGGCTGACCCGCTGAGTTTGAAAAAAAAACAACGAGAGATTGGCCATGATCGTGGCTGGACTCCTCTAATAAAATGACCTCAATCTCACCTGCGTCATCCTCTCCCGCTCCTTTCGACTTTGAGCCCACCATGTCTTCTCCAGGCGCCGCAACCAGCACAGCTGCATCGTCGCCTCCACCAAATGCGTTATCGGAATTTAGCTGCGCCAGCAGCGATGTTGCGGTCAGCTTTTTTTTCATTAAAAATCCCTCCTGGGCTTACATGACGCGTCGCAGGATACGGATTTTGACGTACCAGAGGCTAGTGCTTCCGTTGATGTAGAGCCTGAGGTGGAAGACACGGTACGCGTATACCAGACGCGTTTTATGTGGTTTAGCTTTCTAACTTTGACCAGGAATCACAACGGCGCCTAGCTAGGCTCCAGTTCGTTCTTAACAAGTCTGCCGTGTATTCAAGCATCCTTAAGGAACGCATGGACGAGGACAAAGCACGCCAACTGGCTGCGCACCAAGCTCAACGTCAGAAAACCGGTCAGAAACGAGGTCGTGGCGCTGCTAGTGGGAGGGGTAATGGGAAGAAGAAAAAGGGTCTTGACGGAGAAGCTATTCCTGTGGATGTAGAAGGACACGAAGATGACGAGCCGGCTGTGTTCTCACAACCATCCTTAATCACTGGCGCGAAGCTGAAGTCTTACCAACTCGAAGGACTGCAGTGGATGGTCTCTCTCGACCAAAATGGAATCTCTGGTATCTTGGGTCCGTCCACCTTTCTTCCCTCTGACTGTGCGTTCCTCAAAAAAAGTTTTCAGCGGACGAGATGGGTCTTGGGAAGACCCTCCAAACGATCGCATTTAGTGCATACCTTCGAGAGCACCACAATTCCAAGCCATTCCTCGTCGTCTGCCCACTTAGTGTCCTCCACAACTGGGTTGACGAATACGCAAAATTTGCTCCCGACGTGACTACCTTCTCCACTCCTTTTCACACCATCTCCTGATTCCCTTGCTCCCTTAGATACCCGTATGCATGTATCACGGCACACCAGCTGAACGCGCCGAGCTCAGAAAGACGGTCATGGCCCTTCCTGGTTCCAAGCCACCACAACCGAAGAAGACAAGTCGGGGTAAGGCTCCAGCCAAAGGCAAATCAAAATCTGTTGCGAAGAGGCGTCGTAGTGAACCCATGCCGTCGACCTCGGCTCCACCTAGACGGCGTGGTCGACCTAGGAAATCTGTCATCGTCGTAGAAGATTCCGATGAAGAAGAAGCAGAAGAAGAGGAGGAAGTCGATTCCCAATCCAGAACAAAGGACCAAGACGTCGAGGACCCCTTTGCCTCCTTCCCTATCGTATTGACAACGTACGAAATAATCATCAAAGACCGGAAACACCTCGTGCACTATAATTGGGGCTACATCGTCGTGGATGAGGGCCATAGATTGAAGAACCTAAATTGCAAGCTTATGAAGGAGATTAAGCAGTATAAGAGCGCTGGGAGGATGATTTTGACGGGGACGCCGTTACATGTGAGTTGGTGGCTGTACTCCGTTTTGGGGTTTCAGGGTGCTGATAAAAAGGCCATAGAACAACCTAGCGGAACTGTGGTCGTTGCTAAACTTTATTCTTCCTGATATTTTTGATGACATTGATTCTTTCCAAGAATGGTTTGTTGTCCTCGTCATGGTTTCAGCTCGTTCTCCCTATTAATAACCCTTTTGCGTGTTCGTAGGTTCAACCTCCCCGAGTTACAATCCGCGCTACCCACAAATCAATCCTCGCAGATCATTTCTTCTCTCCATGCCATCTTGAAACCATTCCTACTCCGCCGATTAAAAGTGGACGTGGAAACGAACCTTCCACCCAAGAAGGAGTACGTCCTGTACGCGCCGCTGAGTATGCGTCAGCGTGAGGCGTACGATCGGGTACTTAGTGGTGGACTGAGGAGGTGGTTGATCCACGGCGGGACGGGGGGCGTGGAGGTTTCTAAAGAGGAAGATTCTGTTGAGGTTGAAGAAGAGGAAGGGGAAGACGATACTCAAGCAGAGAATCGGACGATGAAGAGGCGGAAGACGGGTAAGAAGACCTACGACATTGATGGCGATGACGACGAATACTTTGATATGCTCGAGAAAGGCGAGATAGACCAGTGGGGCGTTAAGCAGAAAGTCAGCAAGGAGGAAGAAGAGGCGGAGGAAGCGAGGATAGGGAGGGAGCATCAGCAGCGTGCTAGAGGTTTGTCTTTTTACTACTACTCGCTGCGAGTCAATATTTATCACCGTCATCAGTCCTGAAGGTGAACAACATGAAACTTCAAAACGCAGTGATGCAGCTGCGGAAAGTGTGTTCCCACCCATTCCTGTTCGACTGGCCTGTCGATCCGGATACGATGATGCCTATACTTGGTGAAGAGTTGGTCAACGCAAGTGGGAAGATGATGGTGTTGGACCGACTCCTTAGGGAACTGTTCAGGCGGAAACATAAAGTGTTGCTGTTCAGCCAGTTCACGACGATGTTGAACATCATTGAGGTCAGTTCATTCCTTCCTTTCTACATTCTTCCTTCATCATCTCATCAGTGGACATACATAGGACTGGGCCACTGATTACATGGGCTGGAACATCTGCCGCATCGATGGGTCCTCTAAACCAATGGAACGTCGCGAGGCGATGAACAGGTTCCAAAATGGCGGAGACGACCCCGACGCTCCGTCCCTCTTCCTCCTAAGCACGCGGGCGGGTGGACTGGGTATTAACTTGGTTGCGGCTGATACGGTTATTTTTTATGACCAGGATTGGGTATGTATTTCCTTGATTGGGGAGAAGTGTGTGCATGAACACTGAACTGGGTCTACTACAGAACCCACAGATGGACGCACAGGCGCAAGATAGGGCGCATAGGATTGGACAGACGAAGCCTGTGCTCATCTTTCGGCTGGTGAGCGCGCATACGATCGAGACGAAGATCATGCAACGCGCCACGGAGAAGAGGAAGTTGGAGGCACTCGTCATTGCTAAGGGTAAGGTTTTATCTTATTATCCTCGTAAGTGACTAATTACAAGACATCCTTACCAGGCAAATTCAAGATGCCAGCGGCAGCAGCCAGCACGAAACGCGAGACGATTGCGGAGATGGCTGCGTCCCTGCTCAAGCTCGAGGGAGAGAAAATCGAAGTGGTGCCCAATACCAAAGAAGGGAAGAGGGGGGTCTTGAGCGATGAGGATCTCGATATCCTTCTGGACCGCAGCCCGGAGGTGTTTGCTGAGCGTGGTGAGGGGTGGTCGTCGAGGAGTGCTGCTGTTGGGAAGAGGAAGGTGCAGGACGTGGCGCAGGATGCGGGCAAGAAGGCGGCGTTTGCGGTGTATGAGGCGCCTGTTGAGGAGGGGAATGATGCGCTTGCGAAGATGATGGGTGAGGATGTGGATGATTTGTGAGGGCCCGTCTGGATTGTTGTGTTAGGATACCCATCTTGAGGCTTAAAATCTTGAAGCTTGAAGTACTGTAATTGATACTATTCGTAGATTATTTGTTATAACTCGTTGCTTTGTAGATACTTCGCTTGCTGCTTCTTGCCAGCCTTTGTGCAATTGTAAAAGTCAAGGAAGTGACCACATACTCTAACAGGGAGAGGCCCATATATTATCGATTGTTCACCACATGTTTTCGTTATGGCCTTGGTTGATAGTGGTAGTCGAGAACAAACCTGAAGGTCCATTCAAGATTAGGCGTCTCTTGCCAATCTCTAGCTTGAAGTACTGTAAATGATATTAGATTATCTGTTGCTTGTAGATACTTCGCTTGGAATTCGGACATGCATCTTACAATTAAACCAGAGAACCTAGGGCTTTAGCATATTCTGACGTCTCAGTTGCTTTCTATGTAAAATACTGGAACATCGGCATTACGCGATCACCCATTGTACCATCTAACACACAAACAGAATTGTCCTAATTCATGACTCGCCGATCGACCTTGACCATAGACTGTCTTCCGGTATCCCTAGAACATACTGTTCAATTTTTTTGGCCCATTGATGTGTTTCGTTGTCGTCAATGAAAGGTTGTTCTGTAAAGCTTGGAGCGATGTGTTCCGGCACCACAAATAAAAGAAACCAGTGCTTTCCCGAAACCGAGGGGCGAAGTTGATCGAGAGGTGTTCAATGCTTGAGCCATGATAAGATACGTCTTAATCCAGCAGTAGCTATAGGATGCTCCGGTCGAACAGTAGCTTGGAAACCGATGAGAGTGTCTTTAGGAAGGAACAACAGAGAATCGACAGAGGGAAAGGTTGACTTCGGTACTAGATGTCTTTGCTTCTTGCACCAGACTGCATCGTCAAGCTCAAGACCCGATGAGTGAAGTCCGACGGACTTGACAGGAGCAGGATAGCACCATTCACAGTGAAAGAGTCGGACGGACGCCGAACTTTGAAGGTGGTTGGTTCCCGAAGATCCCGAAAATATGCTAGCACCCGCAGCTGGAAGATCATACGGAGGGTCCCCGCGGAAGGTATGTCGGCAATTGCGTGGTAGAACTGAAGCGAGATGTTTTCCTGACTCCTTTCATAACTATGTGATATGAGCTCCAAAGCCCAAGGGGAAACCGGTGTTACAATAGCATCGTCGAATAATCGCATATCGTTCATTGGCGACAGCTGAAATATGGAGTGAGAGAGTGATCTCTGTAAACGCGTCTGAGAGAATAAATCCATCAAGTTATTCTTCGTGGAGAGGTCTTGAATCTCTCTTTCAAGGTTCCGCTTCAACTGAATGATGCTAGTGGGGCTAAGGGAGGCTGAGAGGCATCTACGAAGGTTTGGGCCACAGTAAGTCAGTACATCATGTAGGCAAGACCAGGGGATGTCCCTAGGATTGAAAAACATTCTGGAAAGGAACATCAGTGCATTTATCAGCTTCGTAAAGCGATCACATACGCAACAGTGAAAAGCTCCCGAGGTGACCACAGTTTCGTTACAAGCTTCATGACATGCGACGAGCCAGGCATTGTCTCTGTCCAGTTTTCAGACATACCATTGAGTGGGCAAACAGCTATAATCTGGATGGTGTAATTTTCCATCAAAAACTGAGATGGTTTACTTGAAAGGCCATCAGCATCGCAATAGGCGACAATGGGTCCACCCAGCCAAGAGTTTACTATTTTGATGGATCCGTCAACCAAATACACGGTGCCCTCCATAAAAATGGAGTGCACGCAATCATAGATTCAAGGACTTTGAGGTAAAGGTACCTATGCCGAGATGAGATCGAGAACTAAAGGAAAAACAGGGTCGCACCGGCACCAGGTTGTCCGCTAATCATAACAGAGCCAGCACTATCCTTTGGCAGTTTACTTAATAGTTTAGAGAGGGCGTGATACTCGCGCCGAATGAGAAGCGGGGCTGGCATTCGCAGTGACATCCGCCGAAGTCCCAGCCTGAAGAGGTCCAAATATTGGAGTGTAATGGGGAAGAACGAGTGAACATCATCATCAAAATGATCACCGTCAATAGCTTCCTTGTCGTCAAGAGGGCCAGAGATGGTCGAGGGTAAGGACCACAGAAAGTCAAGTTTAATGTCTCGTATTGCCCCCGGGCTGCCTGGACGGACCTCGGCTAAACGTTCATCTAGTCGTTTGTAGTCAGCGTACTCAATTTTGACAGTGCGTATAATCTGTTCTCCGCTCTTCTGTATCCAGATTTTTTGGTGAAGATCCGAAAGCCAGGATGGAACTTTTGTAAAGGTTGAAAGTTGCTATAGCAGATGGGGAGACAGGGCGCTGTAACGTACCTTCAGCTTCTGCGTCCTGCCGACTTACAAACAGGGTCCGCGAAGAAATTGGATGAGCTGTAGATGATGTTGGCCTCAATGGGAGCACAACATTTGCAACGCACCTGGATACAACACGAGGGATCTGTCAATCCCTTCTCCATGATCAGCATGAGTTACCATTCTTAAGGCGGCAAGAATTTCGCCTCCAGACAAAGTGACCCTCCAATCCATGGGCGGGGAAAGGTAACTTAAAATCTGTTTCTGGATTAGAGATGAGCATTCACGACGGAAGGGAACTTGCTGTATCGATCTGAGAACCTGGAACACGAGAATATCGTCCTTGGAGCCAACCTCTTACTCTTTGGCTGTTTACCACCATTTTGTCATAAAATTCATCGTCCTTGGCCTCTTGGATATCATCTCTGGATGCAAACTCGTCCAAAGATTGCCTATAGCAAGTGTGTTCCTCGTCGATTAGAGCTGCGGTAGAGAGATGAAATGGCGTTTCTTTCCTAACGTTGATAGAGATGCCTGTGTTGCTGTGGCCCTTTGCGGTAGGTAATTTGATTTTGGCTGCAGTAGAAGTCGATGGCGTCCCAGCCGCACCTGTAATATATGCGTTGTGCTTTACCGAACGAGTAAACAGAGACCACTACCTGGTGCCTTTCCAACCTGATTCAAAGGTCTCCTATGAGGGATTCTCGTAGACCCCTTTGCCTTCTCCAAAGCCAACTCCCACTTCGCCACAATTTCTAACGCCAGATCTACGACACGCTTCGCAGCATGCGTTTGAAGCCTCCCAACTGCGCGCCCGACTTGGCTCTCCTGTCAATCAAAATGGCGATGAAAGAATCAAAAAAGGGAGAAGAAGAATGGCGGGAAAGACCCACCTTGAGGGCGGTTTCAGTGACTTCGAAGTCTTTCTTCAGGATATTTAAGATATCAATGATCTCCTTCACAAAAAAGAGGGATGAGAAACGCAGAGCACAAAGTTGGTGCGTTTGACGTAGAAACCACTACTCGAGTATACCTGTTCATCAGAATGATTATATGCACGCTTTAGCTTGTCGGCGTCCCGGACATCAGCTGACATGACGTTGGGTTTGAACCTTGTATGTGCAGAGTCAGCGAGAGCCATGTCACCAGCACTATATCTACTATGCACCTGTGTCTGAATGTATATGGGTGATATGCGGTGGGCGAGGTCAGGGCGAGCCCGGCGAGGTAAGCTGTTCGCGTTAGCCAGATTAGTTGAGAGCATCCTTCTAAATGAAAGTAAGCAAGAACAAACATGCCTGGATCTGAGACCAGGTCAGCCGCATCTCACTTTCACCTTGCTTTCACCTATGACCAAGTTGTGTGTACTTTTTCTCAACGACACGCACACACTGTTTCATGTCACAATTCAAAACTATGCGACAGTTCATGACCTGAAGGAGGCGATCAAAACCAACAAATGTTGCACCGGTAAACACTACAATGCCGCCGACCTCCTTCTCTATAAAGTAAGTGCATTTTAGATCAATTTAGTTCTTTCAGCTGAACATATAATAGTTAAACGAGTCCCTGCCCATTGCCCCTACAAGCGATCTTGCTCGAAGCATCGCAAATAAGGGAGATATTGAACGTTTTGCTGTTCTTTTAGAGGAGCCTACTCATAGGTTGCTGGGGGGTGTCTTCCCAGGCGAAGTTGACGATATGAGGCTTCACCTTCTTGTGAAGCTTCCACTTGGTGGGTTCAGGGTATGTCACAGCCTATGCATTAATTTACAATAGCTCTCTCCTTTCGTGAAGAAGAGGATGGTGAGTCGTGAGCCATGTTGATTCATACTTTCATGATTGATTTGACCACTATCAGACGAACCCCCTGCCAAACGAGCACGTCTCGAAAGCCTTCATCCCTCGGCTTTGAATGACGAGGAATACAGCTTCTACAGACAAGCTTTGGTCGACATTGCCGGCGTCCCGGAGGGTAAAGGCGATGAATACTACGAAAGAATTGTTGTAGGCATTCGAGAAGTCAGGGCTTGGCTCCTAGGACGATTCCCTCACGTTCTATCGTCTCAGATCGATACGGTGACTTTCCTTCTTTAATAATCGTCATCGTTCATCTTTGATCCTAGAAACAGATCCTCAACTATTTTTCTCCGACCATGGATCGAGGCGATACCTTGTCTGGCGGCCAATTTCTTGCTGCCTTGAGATTGGTCAGATACGCTGGGCAGGGGCAGGAAGAGGGGATCGACCGAGCCCTCGTCTTCGTTCAGCGTGCGTTGTTACCTTTTTTCTCCAATCTCAGCCTCACAGTCTACAGCCCATTCGACCCCTGCTGAACGGCAATCCCGACATGAAACAAGTCAACCGCTGGCAGGACTGTCCCGTTTGAGGAGTCCAATTTCGGATCAGAAAGGTCCAGAGGCCGAAGGTGGGTTACAACGTTTTCTCCGTGTTAGCTTCTAAAACGGTCCTTTTGGTCAGCTGTCCTCGACTGCCCTCCTCGAGGGATTGGTGCATGGCTCATGGAAATCCATCGAAAGATCTGGAATCAAAAAGACCAACAACAGAATCTGTTCCGCACTGTCAGACTTGAGTTCAGCGATTATGAAAGATTGGAAAGGCGTCTTGCAGGGCTTCGTTCGGGTCGCCGGGAGGCAGCTGACTCTGCTGATATCTTACGTGTCAAACTCGCGTTTCTCCAGTCTATCTCCTCAGTCACCCCCGACCCTCGTAGTGAGGAGAAAGTCGGGGACAGTTGTGATCTTCATGATGAACTTCGCGCCTTTTTCCCGTTCACACTTGAATACTTGGATACATCCAGTTTGGAACTCCGGGTTTCGTCACCTCGAATACCAGTCCCGCTTCTCATCCGGCAAGAATACCACGCTCTCTCTGGACTGTTGGGCGAACTGCCAGTGGAATGCGCCGGTTCCGCAATCATTACCGGCCAACCAGGCACGGGTGCGAATATGTCTGTCACTCTCCTCTTGCTTGGTCTAATCTAGGTATAGGCAAAACTGCATACCTTTATCTCAAAATGATCGAATTTATGATCGCAGGCATTCCATTTTTATTTCAAACCATGGAGGGCATTGTGTATCTGGTTCAAGAATCCATCGCAGTAGTTAACTCCTGGTTGGGTGGACACATTGTCGCCTTCTGTGATGCAGATGGCCTTTCAAGTCGACCATCGCAGTTCATACTTGAAAGTCACGATATTCAAATTATAGCCATGTGTCCACCAGAAGGTGCGTCTCAGAAATGGATGGAGGAGATGGGTGGCATGTCACATGTGATGAAATACGTAACCACGTTGTGGTCGCCTCAGGAGCTTTTCTCTGTTGGGTGTGATAGCTCTACGAGTCTGAGAATCACTCTAATATATTCTTAGAATGTTTCTCCATCCCGAGGACCTCGTCTATTCACACCTTCAAGAATCAACGACCTACTTTGGTCATAATCCTCGCAATTGTTTTTTTGCTAGCGCCAGTCCTGAGAATTTAGTTCAACTCAGGGAGAATACCCAAAAAAAAGTCCAGGACATCCCGGTTCTAGAACCTGATTTGTTCCGGAGGTTGTGCCGCCAGACCTTTCCATATGAACCGCTTTTCGACTCTGTATTTCATCTGTTCCCGAAAAATGATATGCGCCTATATGACGAGGCCGAGGTAGCGGCGGTTTCCCCATGGGCTTTGGATGTCTTGCTCAATGCGTACGAGGGTCGACAGGCAGGGGTTGCCTTCCAATTCTACAAATGGGTCGTCACATACCCTTATGCGGCGACTCTCCAGGATCAGATATTCAAGAGGCAGGTATTGAGGTACTTCGGTAGTCTCAAGGGAGCAGAGCAGTTCACTATCCGCTCTCTAGCGGATTCTACCGCCTCCCAATGGGTGTATCCTGGACCTACTGAGGCTTCCTCGCTCCAATCATCCACTGCCACTCGGTTGCTTCACGATGCCGTTGCGCACAAGATGCCTTTACACCTGGTTTCTCAAGATCGAAATTTCCCTTCAATCTTCTACAATCCTGGTGAAGCGCTGGCTGGTATTCGATTCGCTACCAAAACAGAGGATCCTGTGCCCGTCGTTGGTCTCGAACGAGTGCAAGCGTGGCTCCAACGAAGTGCTATTCTTTTGGACCTTCGACCTTCAATTTCGGGCAAACACTGGCGACTCATATTTGTGGTGCCGGACAACATAGCTACGAGGTTGATGACACAGTCTTTTATAGGTGATACAGGTACGCAAGAATGGTCTCAGAAAGTTGACCAGTATGTGCTTGGTGTAAAGGGAGAAACGATATGGGCCTAATGAAACAGCTGTGATTTGAACTTGTTTTGTAGTATGCAATGTGTCTAGATCTGAATAGTATCATTATGGAGCTCTTCACTAGTCTCTCGTAGACAGACATCAATATTATGTGAAGTCGTACCTTGGTTCACAACGCAGAACATCCACCAGCTTCTCTTGAATGGAACAACCAGAAAAAGCCCCAGAAACTAAAGCAGAAAGCAATTCTTTCGAGGGCGGGGTGTTGCCAAGAGCTGAAGGCGTAGGAGTATCAGAACCCAGAGAGACGGAAAGGCTGGCAACGATAAAACGTAAAGAGTCCTGCAGGCGGGGGCGAAGGAGGTGAGCGGGGTTGTCAGAGACAGAAACAGGGCGACGGCTGTGGTTGTGGTTTTTGAAGAAACAGACGAGGGTCTTTTTCACAACATCTTTTGGACCCTGCAGCAACTTGGGTAGATGGTGCCTTAACACAGCGAGACTCGAGCAGCTTGCCAAAAGATGGCAACGGGGCGAAGGCATCCTCTATCGATGACGGTCCGAAGGGCTCCGACGTGGTTGATGTCCGGTTGAAGGGCACGGAGGGGACTGTACGAAAGGGGACAGTGTTAGGACAGGATCAATCTGGCCAAGCCATGGAGTTGGATGAAGCTCGGAGCCGCAGTAGTAAGCGACATCGTACAGCAGAGATGATGTAGGGATGGGTGGGGCAAAACGAGTTCAACGACGTGCGGCGTGTGGGTTACGTTTGGCGGTCACGTTGAGTATCGCGAAATCTCCAAAAATTTGGCCTCCCGGACAGTTTCCGGATCCCATTTATCCTGACCGATAATCTCAAGCTCGTCAATCAAGCCTTCGTCCTCAAATTGCTTCAGCGCACGGATATCAGAGCCGCAACCAAACCTCAAGACAACCTGCTTCAAAGCCGTGATCCCATATTGCTCCATGCCAAAGCGGGAGGAAACCATTTTGGCAAACAGGCCATCCGATCCCTTAACTGCGCGGTAGTCAAGGTCGACGCTTTCAAGTTTAGGACAAAGGATCACGGGTGATCTTGAATGCGAGTCGTCTTTTGTGAGTCGGTGCAAGATGGTTTTTGACATGTATTTCCCTGGATTGGAGTGCGGTCTTGCACCACCATGCCAGATGCACAATCTGACTAGTGTCGGTGAAAGTAATCCAAGAAATAGTAAAAGACAAGCTTCGCTTATTCTGACGCCATGGAGGGTGAGATCCTCGATGTGACAGGAAGATCGGGGGATAAAAGCCGCAAATGGGTCAAGCGAGAAAAGTCTCAAGTCGTACAGAGTAAGTTGACGGAGAGTGGGCATTGTCGTGTTTGTTAGAAGAAGATCTGTAATAAAAGGGGAGGTGGACCCGGAATAGCGTAAGGAGAGTGACTTCAAACTAGTGCAGAGGATGGTTGAGGGGTATAGAGCGGAAAAAATGTCATCATCGTCGTCATCGTCGTCATCGTAGATATAATGGAAAACGCAGTCCACGAGGCTGGGACATTCTTTGAGGAACTCTAGGCATTGCGCGATACTTTGTGAAGCGGTGATTGCGAGGGTTGTGAGCTGGCCCCATCGCATATGAAACAATCTGCACAGCGAGCCCTAGGCTACATCAACGTCATCCGCGTCAAGGCGGAATGTGTCCAAGAGTGTGGAATTGCGCCAGATACTGGAAAGACTCTGGTTTGCAAAATATAGAAGTTCGTAGTCCTCGTGTTCTAAAGACTGGGGAAGAAACAAACAGAGCTTTTGGAGAAGCGGCGCCCCAGATTGTGGGATAGCTTGTAAGACAGCATCAACTATTTCACTGGGACACAGCCTGAGTGACTTCCATTGTGTGATGCGGCCAAAAAGAATACGAAAAAAATTAGTCGACTCCTTTTTAGCCGGACGACGGCCGACCGAGGATGCTGAGAGCTCAGTCTCAACACCGTATTGGCCATACGAAATCGATAGCGGGCGATCCTTCGCACGCTCAAGCCACAGCTTGAGCAATTCTACTCGAGGAAATCGCCCGAGCTTGTCAAAGTGCGTGCCGACGGCTATGGAGGCCCATAGTTCGGGCGTGGCTATTGCGGAGGCTCTCCAGGCGCAACAAACCTGACATAAAAGGAGTGGGGCGGATCTACGACTGGGACGAATGAATTCGTCGTTCGGGAGACATTGAAGAAAGACTTCGCGCAACAATTCTTCCGGAAGAGTGGCGATGGAATGTGGCATGTAGAGGGTTGGATTTCGACCTGGGCTCAGACTTGAGCTTTTGACAAAACTTGGGCTATTCTCGAATCGAGAATCAATGAGAGTTGCGTTAACGTTGGACATGGTATGGGTATATAGGTTGTTTGTACCAAGTTTGGTTTGCACCAAGTTATGGCGAAAAGCCGTTTTCTTATTCTCTACCTACCACATAGAAACCTCTTAAGAATAAAACACTATCGCACCACATCAGGTCTCGGCATTTCTCGTCCTAACAAAACGCTCATCGACCATAATCAAGTATCAACTCTCAGGCGTTTGCGATTTTGCTGGGGTACCTGTAGTATAGTTCTAAAACATGAAATGCTTTGCCAAATTATCTGGCCCCCGACATCATTCGCAATCGGTCAGGATGAATTGTTGGAGGAACACCTTGAGCTGCAGGTCCATTAGGATCGGAATCAGGAGGGCCCCCTTGTGAGGGAGGTGGTGGAGCGTTGAAACCAAGTGGGGGGACACCGCCTGGCCCACCAGGCGGGAATGGAGGCATGCCAGCTGGAGGTCCACCGCCAGGAGGAAAGGGAGGGGGACCTAACCTCATAAGTTAAGCAGCAGCCTTCTCAAACCTAGGAGACAAAACATACCGTTCATGAACCCTCCTGGAGGTCCCATGCCATTTGGGGGGAAAGGAGGGGCGCCGGGAGGCATCATCGGGGGGAATCCTGGACCAGGAGGAAAGGGAGGTCGCGCTGGGTAGAAAAGGAACGGTGAGAGGGAATTCGTTGTACGAAAGGCGATCAGACATACGTCCACCGAACCCAGGTGGGGGCATGGGCCCACCAAAACCCATTGGGGGGCCACCGTATCCAGGAGGTGGGCCGCCTAAATGCTGAGGCCCAAAGCCGAACCCTCCTGGAGGCGGGCCACCTGTCTCATATGCCGATGTAATCTGGTCAATGATGCTCTGGGCTTGATCGTGACCCAGCGCTGTAAAATTATTGTGTCACTCAGCACTGAACTCCAATGTAAGGTCATGAGAACGCACATGCATAATAATCCCTGACGTTTGAGAGATGATTTCTTCCGCTGTTATGGGCTTTTCGTACTGTAAAACGGTGAGTTTCGTCGAAACAAAGAAGGACCGATACAGCCCACCAGAAGTAGAATCGTGAGTCAGAAAGACATCACAATAGTCGCAGTAATGTTTCTATTGCAAAAAATTAGAATCACCCAAGTGAAAGATTGAAGACGCTTACTGGCATGGTAGTTCAGTCAAAGTTCAGTGCAAGTTCAGTTCATTCGGGGATTGCATGTGACTAAAACGTAATTAAATCGCACGTGATGTCTCATTTCGATCATCAAACAGTGCACAAAGTGACAAACCTACTAACGTAGCGGGAATAATGGACCTTTCAACATCGGGCATCCAGGAGCCTTTTGACCTGATCAGGCTTTCACTTAGTGAGCGAGTGTTTGTAAAACTGAGAGGAGACCGAGAGTTGACCGGGATCCTGCATGTGTGTAGTTTTCTTGCCTGTATCCGTCGCGTTTTCTTTTGGAATAACTCGATTTTCGTGCAGGCTTACGATGGCCACATGAACTTGATAATGAGCGACGTCGAGGAGACGATCTTGATTGTGGATACAGACAGCGTGCCGAATGGCCAAGGCGTCATAAATGTAGGGTTTAATCTCTGCTTTTTATACGAAAATAAGCTGAGAGCTACAGGTCGCAAAACGGAAGATGGAAATGCTCTTCGTAAGAGGGGATGGTGTTATCTTGGTGTGTTTTGGCTTTATCTTGCGTTTTAGCTTCTTTTGAATCGTGGTCTATCCAGGTATCACCACCAGCGCGAACTTAGCGCTTCCCAGTGGCAGTCTCATTGGATTGTGTGCCTCAGGCTCTATCGTCGCGATGACGCCTAATTCAACCGCATGTTCTATGACATGACATTGTTATACCTTGTCGCAATGGTGTCTAAAGCCTTTTAAAGATGGACGATCACCAATAAAACAAAATCTTTCCGAGGTCGTACAACATTTCATGAATAATAAATACCTCCACAGTACAACTCCCTGATATCAATAACGATTTCCAGCAACGGCTAAAATGGACGCATCTCCACGCTGTCGTTGGCATCCTTAAGTATGGGTGCTGGTTCAGACGAATAATCGGTGTGGGATGTCGGGGTATACACCTGAGCAGAGCTCGAAGGTAGAATAGAATCAATGTTGACATCGTCGGCCAACTCATCATCAGGCTCTGGGGCTTCATATCCCGCTGGCCACGTTTCGTCACGAAGCCACGCCGCATGCACAATTTTGATCTTGATAAGAGGTTAAAAATGATAGGTCAAGGAATGGTCAGAAATAACGAACATACAATGAGACTCATGGGAAGTCTGTGCTTGAGCTTTCCGCCGCCAGACAGCCCATTCCAAACTTTCTCGATGCCGCTCCGCCAGGCATCATCGTCGTGGACGACGTTTGGTTCGCTAAGGACTGCTTGGAGTCTTTGACGCGACGCAGAATAATCTGGTAGACAGGGAACCCGCGGAGATCGGGGGGTCAGCCACAATTTCCTTCTCGCAAGATAGTACGCTGGACCAGGAGGAGGAAGTGGTGTTGTTGCAAGTAGTTCGTCAATGTATGATGTGGTGGGACTATCGAGAAGTACAGGGGGCGCGGTTATTGGGGAGGGATTGTGATGAGGGTTAAATTGACGGTTAGGCATGAAGCACTGGCAGGCGCGGGTCTTTCACAATCAATAATACTTTGTCACGCTTCGGTCAAGTTGGCCAACATACAACCAACATATTTCACGCAACCGCTTTGGCATGCCCTATATTATTTGCAAACTTGGACTCGAAGGCGACTACGATTGGCTTTCTTATTGTTCTCACAGAGATACCGGCAAAGCGAGCCTTGTTGGAAGTGAATCATTGCGTTGGCTCTCATCATCCAGGACACCCTTGCACAGAGATGTGCAGCTGAAAAGACCGCTACAAGCCTGCTGTCTCTCCAGAGGAGCCACATTAGCCGTCGCTCATTTCAAGTTGTTGGTCGACTGTCTCCTGGGGAGAAGATGCTTTGGGCTGAGCTCGATTTAACCCTGGTCGTTTCTGACGCGACGAATAGTGTATTGTTGGACTGCTTTACGATCGTGCGGACCCTTTGCCACATTGGATCACCTCGTTTGCAACCCGTCGGCCCAATGCTAACGCCTCCCCCAACTCAATTCGTCTACCTGTTCATACAACGACCACGAACACATCAATGCGGTCGGATATGTTACTCTCCACTTTTACTTGGATGACCCAGCGGACAAGTCTCGCACATTATCTTCAGCTCCTTACTTGGCTGCAGCAGTTCGAAAATCCTCCAGAATGGTTTTAACCTGTACAACCACGTGAGCGAGTTTTACACATTTCCTAAAAATTGCCCAATGTCTCCTAATCCTGCCTCGAGTGAGACATTTGAATTGTTATGATCAAGGAGGTCTTTTCAGACAAACGTGTAAGCCACTTGTTTCACTTGACCTGCCACTCTCACCAAAATGATCAAACAAGTCAAGTTGTGGTGTCTACTTTTTCCCAACGACGCCACCCATCACACACTCGTTCATATTATGTACAATCCGCAACGATAAGACAGTCGATGATCTGAAAGAAGCGATCAAACCCAAGGATTGTCACCCTGGTAAACACTACAACGCTACCAAGCTCCTTCTCTATAAAGCAAGTGCATTTCAGATCAATTTAGTTCTTTCAGCTGAACGTATAATAGTTAAACAAGTCCCTGCCCATTGCCCCTGCCAAAGATCTTTCTCGACGAATTAAAAACAAGGGAGATATCAAACGCTTTACTGTTCTGTTGGAGAACCCTACTCATCAGTTGCGGGACGTCTCCGAAGGCGACGTTGACGATATGAGGCTTCACTTTCTCGTGAAGCTTCCACTTGGTGCGTTTATAGCATTTGTCACAGACTACAAATCAATCAACATTAGCTGCTTCTTTCATCCAAAAGAAGAGGATGGTGAGTCGTGATTCATATTGATTCGTGCTTTTATGGTTGATTTTACCACTATCAGACCAACCCCTGCCAAACGAGCTCGCTTAGCAAGCCTTCACCCTTCGGCTTTGAACAACGAGGAATACAACTTCTACACGCAAGCTTTGGTCGACATCGCCGGCATCCGGGAGGTTGAAGACGATGAATACTACGAGAGAGTTGTTGTAGGCATTCGAGAAGTCAGGGCTTGGCTCCTAGGACGATTCCCTCACGTTCCATCACCCCAGATCGATACGGTGACTTTCCTTCTATAAGAATCGTTATCGTTCATCGCTGATCCCAGAAACAGATCCTCAACTACTTCTCCCCGACCATGGATCGAGGCGATACCTTGTCTGGCGGCCAATTTTTTGCTGCCTTAAGATTGGTAAGATACGCAGGGCAGGGGCAGGGAAAGTGGGTTGACCGAGCCCTCGTCTTCGTTCAGCGTGCGTTGCCACCGTTTCTCTCTAGTCTCAGCCTAACAGTCTACAGCCCATATGACCCCTGCTAAACCGCAATCCCGACATGAAACAGATCAACCGCTTGCAATAATTTCAGATCAGAAACATCCGAAGGCTGAAGGTGGGTCACAATGTTTTCTTCGTGTCAGCTTCTAAATGGTATTCTTGTTCAGCTATCCTGAACTGCCCTCCTCGAGGGATTGGTGCATGGCTGATGGAAATTCATTCAAAGATCTGGGATCGAAAAGACCAACAACAGAAACTGTTCCACACCGTCAGACTTGAGTTCACGGATTATGAAAGATTAGAAAAGCTTCTTGCAGGGCTTCGTTCGGGTCGCCGGGAGGCAATATGTTCAGCTGACACTGATATCTTACGTGTCAAACTCGCGTTTCTCCAGTCTATCCCCTCGGTCACCTCCGACCCTCTTGATGAGGAGAAAGTCGGGGATAGTCATGATTCTTATGATGAACCCCGCGCCTTTTTCCCGTTAACACTCGAATACTTGGATCTATCAAGTTTGGGACTCCAGGTTTCGGTTTCGCATCCCCGAATGCCAGACCCACTTCTCATCCGGCAAGAATACCACGCCCTCTCTGATCTGTTGGGCGAACTGGCAATGGAACGCGCCGGTTCCGCTATCATTACCGGCCAACCAGGCATAGGTGCGAATATGTCTGTCACTCTCCTTCTGCTCGGTCTAATCTAGGCATAGGCAAAACTGCATACATTTACCTCAGAATGGTCGAATACATGATCGCAGGCATCCCATTTTTATTTCAAACCATGGAGGGCGCTGTGTATCTGGTTCAAGAATCCATCACAGTAGTTAACTCCTGGTCGGGTGGACACATTGTCGCCTTCTGTGATGCAGATGGGCTTTCGTGTCGACCATCACAGTTTATACTTGAAAATCACAATATTCAGATTATAGCCGCGTGTCCGCCAGATGTGCTTAAAAAATGGATGGACGAGATGGATGGAATGTTGCATGTCAAGAAATATGTAACAACATTGTGGTCGCCTCAGGAGCTTTTCTCTGCCGGGTATGATAACTCTACGGGTTTGAGAATCACTCTGAAACGTTCTTAGAATATTTTTTCATCCCAAGGACCTCGTCTATTCACACCTTGAGGAATCAACGACTTACTTTGGTCTCAATCCCCTCAATTATTTTTTTGCTAGCGCCAGTCCTGAGAATCTGGTTCAACGCACGGAGCTCATTCGGAAATCAGTCCACATCCCGCGCTTAGAACGTGATGTGTTCCGGAGGTTGTGCCGCCTGACCTATCCATATGCGCCGTTTTTCGACTTGATATTCCATCTGTTTCCGAAAAATGGTATACGCCTATACTGGCACGAGGCCGAGGTAGCGGCGGTTTCCCCGTGGGCTTTGGATGTCTTGCTCAATGTGTACGAAGGTCGACAGGCAGGGATTACCTTCCAATTCTACAAATGGGTCGTCACATATCCTTATGTGGCGGCTCCAGTCCAGGATCAGATATTCAAGAGGCAGGTATTGAGGTACTTTGGTAGTCTCGATGAAGCAGAGCAGTTCACTGTCCGCTCCCTGGCAGACTCTACCACCTCCCAGTGGATGTATCCTGGCCCCACTGAGGTTTCCTCGCTCCAATCATCCACTGCTACCCGGTTGCTTCATGATGCCGTCGCGCACAAGATGCCTGTATACCTGGTTTCTCAAGATCGGGATTTCCCTTCAATCCTCTATACTCCTGGTGAAGGTTTGGCTGGTATTCAATTCACTACCCGAACAGAGCATCCTGTGGCCGTCGTTGGTCTTGAACGAGTGAAAGCGTGGCTCCAACGAAGTGCTACACTTTTGGACCTCCAACCTTCAATTTTGGGCGACCACTGGCGACTCATATTTGTGGTGCCGGACGACATAGCTTCGGGGTTTATGACACAGCCTTTTATAGGTGATACCGGTACGCGAGAATGGTCTCAGAAAGTTGACCAGTATGTCCTTGGTGTAAAGGAGGAAACGATATGGGCAGCATAATGAAATGGCTGTGATTTGATCTTGTCTTGTAGTATGTACCACGTCTGAATAGTATTATACGAATTGCAGATAGGAAACGGACTCGGAAATCTGCGATAGTTAAGCTTTCTTCTGATAAGCTATCTCGTAGGGTATTGGCGCCCATCTGACTACTTGCCTTGCGCCGTTTGAGTCCCTCTAGTCCGCAGCAGAAGACGTTAACACCTGCGGCGCTACAGATGAACTATAACGGCGAGAGGTTGAAGGCATCGCTTATGGCAGGATTGCCAACTCGCATGAAGAGCGCAGGGGACTACGTCGGGATACCGATCCCGCCTTGTGGTGACTTTGGAAGCACCACATCGATTGGCGTCATCCCGCCCTGGATGCCGTCCCAGCAGGGAAAAGACAGTAGATTGACGTGAGTCACAACTTTTTTACTTCGAGATGGACAGCAGATCTTGAGCGATACCAGCCTTCACGAAGAAATTCAGCTTTTTATGGCTTACATGAAGCCTACTCGTGATGAGGTCGCAATGCGCAAAGATCTCGTAGCGCGATTCATAGCACTTATCGCATCATTCAATGCTGGAGCCACAGTTCGCCCTGTTGGCTCTTGTGTCACCGGTCTCTATCTGCCCACGTCTGATATCGACATGGTACTCACCTTCCAATCCAAGAGGGGATACACAAGAACTACCTTAGCGTCCTTTGAACATAAGATCAGGATATCAGGATTTTCGAGCAAAATCGTCTCCGTACTGCAAGCCTCTGTCCCTCTGCTTCGAATCACCGATGCAATCACGGGTATCGAGATAGATTTGACGGAAAGCGATAGTCATGCCTTCGAAGCAACTCGCCAGGTCACAAAATGGATGACGGCGACTGATACACAGCTGGTGAAGACACTGGTGTTGGTGGTTAAGCTCTTTCTGTCGATCAGGAGATGCGGAACGACATACACTGGTGGCGTAAATTCATATTTGCTGGTGTGGATGGTTATTGCATGGGTGAAGCTGGACATGCCAACGGCACAGGTACGCAAGGTAGTGGATGGTGGGGTAGATGCACTTGCGCAAGCAATGGAAGCATTGTCGACGACTACAACAGCGGGGTCTGCTGCGACTCCCGTCAGCGCAGGCATTCAATCCTCGGTTTCCCAGACTGATCTCGGCACAGCCTTGATTGCGTTTTTCAAGTTTTGGGGAAGCAAATTTGATTACAGGTATAAAGGCATTACATTTTTGCCGGACCCGTCATACAGGAGTAAGGTTGCGAATTATAGCCAAACCTACCTGCTGTCGATCCGCGACCCAGCAGACACGACTGTGGATATGGGGGCTAAGGCATACGCGATCAAGCATGTGAAGGCTTCTTTCGAGGAAGCGTACCTAATCTTGAATCGCATGGCCAATGGGGATGGAAAAAATCCCAAGGGAATTTTGGGAACCGTTCTTGGAGGCAATTTTTCGCGGTTCACGGAAAAGAGGAGGATGAGTTTGAGCATGTACACGGCAAAACAAAAGAAGGCAAGGTTGGTTTAGACTAAAGACTTGGTCTGTATTGGAGAATAAAATTCAATCGTGACACACTCAAACGCGATGCACGTGATGATGGTAACGTCACGCAGTGATTCAGAAAGCGTTTGGAAAGCCTTGGGAAAGCCTCCTCTCTATTGCCTCTCTATCGACATATGGAGCTCGGCGTTTTATTCTAACACTTCCCATGACTGAAAAATCCTCAAGCATCAAGGCCATTGATCGAACTTCCATCCATCGTATCACATCGGGCCAAGTTGTCATAGACTTGCAAACTGCGGTGAAAGAGCTCGTCGAAAATAGCATTGACGCAGGCGCAACGAGCGTTGGTGAGTTTGATCTCTTCATGTTATCAGTCTGAGACTGCTTTATGCAAAGCATAGTTGTGGTCGTCTCGGTGGATCCCTCAAGTAGCCGTTCATCACAGCTAACGCACCTCCTGCAGAGGTTCGATTCAAACAGTATGGTCTGAAGTCCGTTGAAGTTATAGACAATGGGTCTGGAATCCCAGAGGAGGATTATGATAGCGTTGGTTAGTCTTTCTCTTCATTTGCCTATTACAGTCTTGGCCAATATTTTACGAAACAGCCCTCAAGCATCACACCTCAAAGCTCGAGACTTTCGAAGACCTCAGCATAGTGCGCACTTTTGGGTTTCGTGGCGAGGCACTGTCCTCTTTATGCGCACTATGCGAACAATTGACCGTGGCGACTGCGACCAAAGAGACGGTTCCGATGGGCGTGTCTCTGGAGATGGGCTCTAATGGGCATGTCAAGAGCAGGAGTACTGTTGCCAAACCGGTTGGACAATGCACTTGGACTCACCTATCACGTTACTGAATCTTTTTTCTCACAGAAAGGTACTACAGTGACGATCAATTCTCTTTTCTCCCCACTCCCCGTTCGCAGGAAGGAGTTTGAGAGAAATTCCAAGCGTGAGTTTGGAAAGGCCCTCGCGCTGCTGCATGCGTATGCTTTGGGTCCGTGTTCCGCCGGGCCAGGTGTGCGTTTGACTGTCAGCAACCAGCTGGACAAAGGGTTCGTCGTGTCATTGACTGATTTATTTATCTCCTTGACAGTTTCTTCAAGGCAGAAATCTGTGCAGATCCGCACCAATGGAACACCATCTACTCGCGCGTCCGTGACCGCACTTTGGGGTCCCAAGGCATTGGACAACATTGTCGATCTCAACCTTGCATTCTCTGTGGACCGAGAGAAGCACACCTTGAGAGGACAGAGGTGAGAATATTTTGTATGTCTTCGACATACTTTGACTGCTAATTTGCTAAATCCAGTCAGAGCCAAGCTACAGAGACAGTTTTTGTGGAAGTTAAAGGTCTCTTATCTAAGTTTGCTGTCGGCTGTGGACGACCAGGGACAGACAGACAGTTTCTCTACGTCAATGGACGACCCTGCAACCTTTCCAAGGTCCAGAAAGCCTTCAACGAAGTGTACCGCACCTTTAATGCGAATCAAGTGCCTTTCATCCTAGCAGATTTTATTCTCCCAACCGGTAAACTGTGCTGTCATGTTCTTGGTATGAAATATGTCTTACTCTTCCGGCAGAATCGTGCGATATCAATCTGAGCCCCGACAAGAGGACCATATTTCTGCATAACGAGGGCAATTTGATTTCGGCCTTGAAGGTCAGTTTTGGAATCGTTTTACCAACGAAGTGAATGATTGATAGCTGTAACCACAGAATGCTCTTGAAACACACTTCGCCACTAACCGCTCTACATTTGACTTGGGCGGCACTCAGGCCAAGGCTGGGACTTTGAATCAATCCCAGCTAACGCAGGGAGCTGCTGCTTTCAAGGCACGCGGGAATACCACTTCAAGCCAGAAAACAATTTTGATTACTGAGAAGGAAGATAACGACAAGGAAGAATCTGCTAAAAGCTCGCCAAGAAAAGCGAAAGGAGAAACTTTGACATCCTCCGATGATAGCTCCCAGCTTGTAAGCCCAAATCCAACCCAGACCATACCTGCTTCACCAGAAGTACGCCGTCGTTCGCTGCCTCCTTCGTCTCCGTCCGCCTTGTCTCAACTTCACACTTCCAAAGTTGTTGATATAGAGAAGGAAGTCCATGGGCCATCTCCAGAAAACATGGACCTTGACCATGATGGACTCGATCCGAATCTCATCCCAGTGGATTCTGTACCTGTGCCGTCACCCGAACCTTCTAAACAAAGCATCTCTCTTGCTGATGGCCATGGCAAGGACATCGAGATGGTTGTTTCTACGAGTCACACGACTTGGAGTCAAGCGCTCAAGCCGTCGATCTCTCGATCATTGGCCACTAGTGACGTGACTATGGACGAGTTGTCCTCAGACGTTGAAGATGGGCCTCCAAGGAAAAAACGTAAAGGCCAAGAAGCGACAATTCCGCGACAAGAATCAAAAGCTGCAGATGAAATGATCCAGGAAGGCATGGTTTTATCGCGAGAAAGGCCCCTTCAACGCAAGGAGACCCTCATACCCCCACACAAGAACCCCAAGGCCGCAAGAGAGTGTCTCCGCAATCGGTTAGCTAGCTTTGCATGCAGCGGAAGTCAGGCCTCGGTGCGGCTGAAGCCGTCGGATGACGGAGATGACCCTGATGATGACGATGCGCTATTCTCAGGGTCGAACGTCGGAGGTCGACTTGAAAGCCGGGAAGGATCTGCCAAGAAGCCGAAGTCGACTGGTAACCTCATTGAACTTGTGGAGGACGAAATTGCTGAGGACGACGACGACGATGAGCCAGACCCCTCATCAGTTCTCAGCCAGGCTCGTTTAACAACCTCTTCATCGCCATCATTGATTCCTCAGGACAGGGTTCCGCATCCTGAGATCCTGAAAACTACTGACAGCACAAGTGATGTCTCGCTCAGGTTCGACACTGATAAGGTTGTGAATGTTTGGCGCCAAATCCGCGACCGTTCTTCGCAGATGATGCAGGGAGGCAGCAACAAGGGGAAGGAGGCGCTCATTAGCTCCAAGGTTTTGGTAGATGCTGGCGTATCAAATACGGAGAATGATGACAGGGCCGTGGACGCGCTTGCGCGAGTGATTGAGAAGGAGGATTTCGCTTCGATGGACGTTGTTGGGCAATTCAACCTCGGGTTCATCATCGCACGGCGCCGGAAGGACGCTTCCCCATCCCCTTCTCGGTCCATTTCGCAGGAATTGCAAGTGATGGATGACCTTTTCATCGTGGACCAGCATGCTTCGGATGAAAAGTACAATTTCGAGACCTTGCAGCTTACGACTAGGATCCAGTCTCAAAAACTATTTAGGTTTGACATCCATCTTGCAGTGATCAAATTGAGATTAACAGTGAAATATAGACCTCAGCCACTCGAGTTGACTGCGGCGGATGAACTCTTAGCCACAGAGAATATAGAAGTCCTTCGGCAGAACGGCTTTGAAATAGAGGTCGACGACAGCGAATGCTCTGGTCAAGGAAGTCGGCTGAAATTAGTTGCGCAGCCCATTAGCAAGAGCACTGTGTTCGGTATGAAAGGTAAGTTAGTCATGTCAAACCTTGACGTGTTCTGAGAGTTCTTGTAGATCTCGAAGAAATCATCCACCTGATGCGGGATCGACCTACAGGCCAAATGGTTCGATGTTCGAAGGCTCGAGCCATGTTTGCGATGAGGGCCTGTAGGAAGAGCGTTATGATCGGCATGCCACTGAATTCTCACCAGATGCTTACGGTAACTCTAAAGCTCTGCTTTCAGAGTACCTTCTAAGTTCTCGTAAAACAGGTGCTGCGACATATGGGAACGATTGACCAGCCCTGGAACTGCCCTCATGGTCGTCCAACTATGCGTCATCTTCTTGATATAACCACGATTGATTCGACTTCAATCATGCAATCAGCCCCCATTGATTGGTCTGCTTTTCAATGACATTTACACCACGGTTTATGAACGTGGTTTCATATCTTGTAATGTATGGACACCATCTAATTTCATCTTTCTATTGCTATTTATTATCCAGCACCAATTCTGTCGATCGTCCATGGATAAGTAACAGGTGCGTTGTGTAGTCTTATACATGCATGTGACAATTTGAAGTATAACGCTCGCTTACACGTGCTGCCAGCCATACCGTGGATGAAACGCCGAAGCTGCCTCATGGCAAAGATATCGCTCTGGTGTTCACACAGCTGGACCAGGTTAATGGTGTTTGACAACGGCTTTTACTAGACCCGCTTGTCAATGTCATGCCGGCTGGATGGCCGCCAATTGGGGTTGGAGGAGACTCTTTCCTTGATTCGAACTTTAAAGTGACAAATGCCCTCGATCAGCGCTAAACCATGGACACTCGACAAAGAACGCGATCAGCGCACGCACGGATGGGGCATACCATATCTTTACAACTTGTTGCATCTTGCGCCACAAATCCATGGAGCCTTGTCAGTAGGTCCCCGTTTGATGCAAATAGAAGTAACATCGATACCGCGTATCCCAGTTAGGAGCCTGCAGCCTATATGAAGGTAATAATCATTCATTTTCCGTTTTTTTCTTCTGCAATCACTGTCAACAAGTCTGGTCACCGATTCCGAAGGCCAGACGAGGCCAGACTTCACTCCTTCATCAGGGCTGACTATTTGTAATTTTTGCCAGAGCTGTGCGATCACCAAACACCCAATGATCAGCAGGGGTACTGATGTCTGCCGCTCTGACGCCCATGATGACAAGAGGATGTTTGACAGCTCGCAAAGATCGGTCATGCGCAACCTCCAGTAGCCTCCACGTCCGAAGATCAAATGACAAACAGCTTCAAAAAGGAGGTGAGCCATCTCTGATATGCAAACGTAGGGTCGTCACGCTGTTGGGATGAACATCACGTCGCGTTCTGACGCGTTGCATCCTCATGAACTCATCCAGCAAGGCGTTCCTACCCATCAATGACGGTCTGAGAGAAACTATCTCTGAATCAAGGTATCTTGTTTAAGTTTTCTCCCGTTGATAACCCTGACAGAGTGCCCAAACTTCTCAAATTGTTCATCAAATCAGACTCCAAATGAAATCACTCTTTTTCGTGCTCTTGTGGTACTTAGTTTATCAATCTGCAAAGAGCGAATGTTTAATTATCGTTGGAAGCTAACACGCGCAGGTCTCTCAATACGAATACAGATTCCTCTACGCGCGCCTCAAGCCCTGTTAGCTTGAGTTGCTTCTCCTTCCATTCCTTCAAGATGTCCTTCTCCATCCTCGTCAACAAACTTTCATCCTGACTTACATCCGTCCTCTCACACTTTTCTAGCACGGCAGCGACTTCAGGGACTTCTCTCTGTGCCCGGCGTCGCATGCTGATATTGTATAGGGTTTTGAACACGTTTCCCAAGATCGCTAAATGGGCTTTGTTGTGGTCAACATACCTAACAAGCGGGATTAAGTGCGGGTGAAGCTGATTGGTAAACAATGATTATACCAGAGATAAAATGTACGAGTTGGGTTCCTATCAGCACTCTTGGGCACCTCTTGCGTACTGATCAATGAATCAGAGGCGAGGGCGGCCAAGAGCGGACGGACATCTTTGGGTGCCATCATAACGATTTTCGAAATCTGTGAAGATATCAGACCCGTGAAATGTTTCAAATTTGACATTTGACTGATACCTGTTTTTCGTCCATCTTCCCAGTATCTGATAACAGACGCAATATGCGAACACCCTCCACGCCGTGTTTCTCTCTAGCTACAGACTCCACCAAACGCCGCCGCAGGCGACGCCCGACAACTTCAAACTCAACCTGAACTTTCGACGTTCCGAAAGAAACAAAAGAGGATTCACGCCCAGCTGCTGTAGGGTTATCAGCTGACGAGAGCATCCCAAGATAATCCTTGATGCAGGTGGCATTCGAGGTCTTCTTGGAGGAATGTGCAAGGCCTTTCCCCAAATCCTCGTCCTCCGGAAGTTGCGTCATAATGTTGGCCACCGAGATCGGCTCTGGTGAGGCATGAGTTTGGCGGCGCCCCGTGCACTGAACTGACTCTTACCTGATCGCACCTCCGAAACGCTGAGTTGAGACTGTTCCGTGACTTTCATTGCCGCTCGAATGACAAGAGCCGCTTGATGATTGAAACGTTCTTTGACAGCGGCAACGATTAACTGCGAAAGCGTCAGCTATTCATGTTCTTTCTGAAAAGAGGGAAATTTACTCCATTGCGAAGGTGAACGTTGAACCTTTCGTAGTTCACTCGGAAGTAAACTGCGTCCTATCCGGTGTTCAGAAACTCGAACTATAACCCACAAGAATGAAGCTCACGTCGACGCTCTCCTCACTCTCCGAGGCTTTACGCTATGGAATCTTTAACGGCCGACATATATAAATTAGACTGATCAACTAACCTTTGCAGAGCGGCCCGATTGATCTTTTGCTTTGCGTTTCTAAAGGTGAAAACCTGATTTCTTTATGATGGTACGACATGATGACATGAGAGGGACGAACAAGACCAATTTTTTCAGCTTCTTCCTCTTCGCGCTTCAGACGAGCTTCAGCGACTTCCTTTGCTTGGCGAAGTTCCTTTGCAGTTGGAAAGCCAGATATTTTGCGCTTTTCTTCAGCCTCATATTGAATGCGCTTATCGCAGGGAGATATATGGGAGAGTGTCGTGGAGGGTTTAAGATAATGTCCTGAAACCAGTTTATGTATGGCTTGAGTGTAGGCAATGATGCCTGGCCATATTCTCAGATATGGAAACAAAGAGACGCCGAGCGACATACCTTTCCCATCGTAGATTCCCAACAGGGCCATGATATCAGGCATCTTTAGCTTTCCGTGGTCCAGTATGACTTGCACTACCTCAGCCGCCTGTTCAATCACAATAAGAATGATTGAACAAAAAGTCAGATTCAATCACGTACTGGCTTGCCGAATAGTTCCTCTGACTTGTAAATGAATTTCCCAAATCTAAGGCGCATAAGACATTCGTCGATATTGACTTCGAACATCTCGCCCTCGTCCGATAGGACATGCCAGATTATGTTGTGCTGCACAAGAACGAGAATACAAGCTCGAACCGTACGTGGTCTGAGAGCCGTGAAGCGAGTCAATTGAGGCAGTGGTAGGCGTCCACGAACGAGAAGCACCGAGGCAATTTTCTGCAGTGATGTTGAGAACGAGAGTCAAGGATCGACAAAAAAAGGGCGACAACGCACTGCCGTAAGGGGACCAAAATTTGAGTGAATTATCTCAACGCACAAGCGTGCCGTATGTGAATCGGCCATGGTATACGTCTGCCCGGGCGGGCGGCTACCAGGCGAAGTGGTTGAAGAGAAAAAAAGACTATTATTATTATTACTATTATTACAGCCGTTTCGGAAAAGCTTGACTACGCGTGATTTGATGTGACGAAAAATCAACTAAATCCAAAAATTCAGAAAATGCAAAAATGCCGCGAAAGAGCCGTAAGACGTCGTGAACGACTGTAATAGATTGCTTACGACAATGCTGAGATGTATGTATGAGCAGTAGTCTATCTAACATCGCTGTAACTGCACCGAGCGTCGTCACTGAGGACTGGATCATATACAGCTGGCTGTATAGGATGATAACCTCTCACGAAGAAGAGGGGAAGAGGGGAAGGTGACCAGCATAAGGCTCTAGATATCGAAGAAGAAATTCATTTGGAAAGAATGACCGAGGGAGGGAGGCAAGGTGAGAGGGAGGATGGTAGAGTTGTGACAGCTGCCAATGCCGCATGTTCTAACTCGAGAAATCTGTTGCATCGGGTAGAGCTTCTCCGAATCACACTAACCATGGAGCCCTCGGTGTGTTTGTGCTGCAGATGTTGTGGGAATCCATGAGAGCGCTACACACGAGGGAGTGCGTCACCATGTGCGTGGTGCATCACGACTCCAGGAGCGATGGGCCAGAAGGGGGGGATGATGAATGATTAATGAGGCATTGGTTCATATCCTGTGTTCTCCTCTCCTCCAAGTATGCTCTGGCGCTTCTCGGGCGTTCGCGATGTCGAACCGTCGGTGTTGTTTGCGATTTGTCGTCCGCGTCACGGGCAGCATGCACCTTCATAGCGTTTCAGTTTCAAATTGCACTGAAAAGGCTCGATTCGTTTGATACACCCTATAGGATGCATTTGGAGTCGACATCGACCATCAGACGGATGCTAGACTGACAAAAAAGCGACAAAAAGCCCTAGACTCGTTTTTTTGAATTTTTTGAATTATTATATTTTCCATTGCATCAAATCACACGTGGACAAGGTTTTCCGAAACGGCTGTACATACTGTGCTAATGATACACCCAAAATGAGAAATTAGCTTCAACAGATTTGAGCACAACCTTTCTCTACAAAAACTACATGAAAATCTCAGATAAATTCCCTTCTATCACTGTACCAAATTTCAGAATGTTTGACCCACATTTCACAAAGAAAAATTAAGATTATGGGTGTATCATTGAGGGGTGTGACTGTATTTGGCTATTTCCGAAAAACAGTCCATTTTGTATGCTCCACAGCTTTGCTAATTCTGCCTCAATTGCATCCAAATTATGTACGGTGGTAGATATGAGTTTGTACTACCTGTTACAACTTGTTTTGTAAAAATCGGTCTAGTATTGAGAAAGATATTGGCTAGTCAAAAGTGTATCAAATGGGGGTGGCGTATCATTAAGGGGTGGATGACTGTATGGCTAAAATAATTATTCTGGAAATTCAGAAGGCGATAAGATGAACTTCCAACGAAGTGGTGAGTACTTTCCCATTCTATGGCCATTGGCAGTTCGAATTCTCCTTCAAGCTGCTGACGATTTCTTCATGATCTAAGTGTGTAACGACGGGACAGCCTTACAGCAGTGCATAACTCATCGCGACATCCGCGACCGTTGGCAACGTCTATTTAAATTTATGCTTCCGCCAATATTCTGAATCAGTTTGGAAAGTAAGTCGGCGATAGAGCTTGAGCTTTGAGATTTTTTACATCAAGCATATCTCATCCGCGTTCCGAGTCGGAAACATACTGGGAGACTGGGACAAACTTGTCACGATCAGGAGGTGGCTATGAGACCAGTGGTAACCTCAACTTGTACATGGACGGCCTTTGAGCTGTTGTTGTAGACGCGGAGGAATAATCTGCCCAGGATGTGGTCACATTGGTGCGCATCAGAGGGACTGCCGACCAGGATGCTTGGCGATGGTGGCGACAGTCACAAAAGCGCTCCACATCGACGATGACCAAATTCACCTCCAATCCTGGTATTTCGCCGGAAGCGGGTGCATGACATCTCCTGGAATGGTAGAATCTACCCAACATAGGGGGTCCGGTAACCGGTGTCTTGGTCAAATCATCCGAACCTAATCAGGCTGTCATATTCCCATTCGGTACCAGGTCCAGGATGTCAGGAACGGATAATATGATGAAACTGTTTCCCTACAAGCTCCTACAAGCCAACACTCTCTTAATCTTCCTCACACCACTCGGTCTCTACAACGTTTGCTTCTTCTCCCTCTTCTTTTCAGTTGATGAAGGCGAAAGACAAAGTCAAGATGGCGTCGTTTACCTCGACCAACCCTTTCACAACCAAGTGGTCCGGCATACCACCAAACGAAACGGAGGAGGAGGCGCAGATTCGGGTTAAGCTGATGCAAGAAGCAGTGCGGGTGTCAAAGGAAATTGACCAATCGCTAAACGAGGCCAAAAAAGCTATCGAAAAGAAAAAGAAAGCTGTCAAGATTTTGTTGCTTGGTATGCACTTTGTAGTAGACTTGCCGCCGTAGACCTGTGCTGACCTGATTTCAAGGACAATCAGAGTCCGGAAAGGTATGACACTGATGCGCAACGGTAAAAACAAGATATTGACATCGTCAACCCCGCTGTGTTCTAGAGTTCTGTTTTGAAAAGTACGTGGTCAAGCCACGTTCCTTAAACGATGCTGAGCTGGGGTTTCAAAGATTTTCAGCTTGCGTTCGCACCCAAGCATTTCGAAGAGGAGAGAGCAATCTGGAAAACAATCGTTCAACTAAATCTTATTGCGCAAGTTCTTCACCCCTATTCCTCGCATCTTTTTTGACGCTATATTTCCAGGTCAATACGGACGATCTTAGATGCGCTGAAAGATGAGTATGAGACGCCTGGCGCACCCCCACCAACCCCTACCGAATCATCGTTGCGTGGCCCTGCTCGTAATCTGCGCCGCATCCGACTAGGACTTTCACCTCTCTTCATCATCGAAACCAACCTTATGAAGATGCTGTCGCCAGATGTCAGTGACGCGCGGGAGCTTTGTGTTCGAGCGGGAAGCGGGTGGAAAGAGCTCTTGGGTCACAGGGGAAAGAAGGGTGATAACGGCCAGGAATCTAATGGTCGACCACGCTCACGCACGGTCATCAACCATGAGAATGACCCAACGAACATACTTTCTGCACAAAAAAGCGATATCATTGCTTTATGGGAGGATCAGACGGTACAGGATATCCTTAGAAAGCGTGGTATACGGTTAGAAGACCAACCTGGCTTGTGAGTGTGCTTCCGGAACCACTTGCGCTTTACTGATTGTTTCTCTCAGTTTCATGAATGACGTTGCACGTATCGCTACACAGGAATACCAACCAACCGATTGTGTGTTTATTCATTTGTATCTGCATTCGGTACTGATTATGAGGAAGCGGACATCATTCGGGCACGGATACGAACAGTTGGGGTTGAAGAGCATCACTTTTTGGTTGAACGAGGTTGGTGGTCAATGATGTTCTATTTTTGCCTTTATTTGAATAACACGGCCCCCTCACAGGGGTTGATGCCAACTCTGATTTCTACATCACGGACGTTGGTGGGACGAGGAACCAGGTTAGTGCCCAAATAGTTGGTTTCGATTACTTGGCCGTTAACGTTTGCGCAGAGAGCCTCTTGGGTGCCATATTTCGACGACGGTAATGATCACGGTCTCCATAGTCGGGATACCCAGTGGTGACATCATTTACAGTCCAAGCCATTCTATTCCTTGCGCCACTTGCTTTTAACCAATCATTGGAGGAAGATTCACGGGTCAATCGACTGGTGCGTGTTGCGTACCTCAATTGAGCTCCTTCCGTGTGAATGCTTCGCTCAGGAGGACAGCCTTACGCTCTGGAGGGACATCTGTAGCAACAAACTGCTAGCATCCGCCAATCTCATCCTATTTTTCAATAAGGTAGATTTACAGGCACCTTCCACTGCTCTCAATTTACCCTGGCACAGAAAGACGTCCTGAATGCAACGCTTGCTGCAGGAGTGCCCGTCAAGAAATTTGTTCCTAGTTATGGCGATCTACCCAACGATGTTCCTCATGTGACAAAATGTTCGTCTTGACAGTTATTTTATGCCTTCTGTTCTCATTTCGTGTCTGTTTTGCAGATTTCAAGGAAAAGTTCAAAAACTATCATGTTGGTTTTGCTGTCATGCCCTTAACTCGTGCTCACTTCCCTACCAGAGAAAGATGTCACCTATGGCCAGGCCATTTATGTGTTACGAAACTTCGGCTATTGTAGGGTCATCGTTTCGCTTGTTCAAATTGAAGCGCTGATGAATTTTAGGATATCAACTCTATGGCAGTATTGCTAATGGGTGTCCGCGAATCTATTCTCCGACAGCATTTACGGGATGGAGACATCATCTGATTCCAATTTCTAGGCATAAACACCTTCATGCTTGTTAACTCATACCCAACATTCCCCTGCATTCACCAACATTCACCGGTATTCCTCGGCTTCGGTCTCTCAACTTAATTTCGATCTAATTTATCATTACCCCTTGCAACGATTATTAAGTGTATCACCCCTGTGCCTCCTTCAATCCAATTTACATAGATATCTACCCTTATCTACCCTGCTTTATAACCGGATGTAACTATATTACGAAGCTTGTACATCTATGGAACCTCTCATCGACCCTCTTGACATCTGCACACCAGTGAGTTCTTTTTCTGGATAAAGGCGAGGGTGCGAACAGGTTGGTATATCTGACTATTGGAAGGCGGGCACTGCTGCTTAACTGACCTGCTATTTACTTACGTATATAACAATTTGTCTTGTACTACATTTCGTCAAGTTTCAACGTCCATGATTTTTTTTGAAGTTTATTCAAAGTTTATTGATGTATTTGCAGGACCAGGTTAGTGCTGTATGATATTATTCTGTTGTGATCCAAATTGAAATTTCTGATGGAATCCTGATAGAATTTGAATATCGACTACACATATGAAATCCCCCGACCTCATATACATATATCACCGTGACCGCCACCGCTGTTGACCATGATCCGAGGTCATCAGAAGTTGTTGGCGCCTATTTGTCCGTGTATCGATCCCTTCCTTCAGCGCGCAGATCCAGGATCACGCGTCTTCAAGTTCGTCCGCTATTTCAATTTACTTTACAAGGCCCAACAAGTTACTTAGAAGAGGTGGTTAAACGTCAACTTGAAAACCGACGAATAACTTTCTGACTTTTCTTAATAGGAAGGATTATCACCTTGAACGCGAGGTTCTCTTTGAGCAAGGTTCCGGCTCTACCGAAACGTGGCAAGATGACATCTAGCCGCCTCGCCATTCTTTTGTGGATTTGCCTCGTAAATCTCGCCGGGATTTATCTTTTTACAAGAGGGTTTCTCTTGACTCGTTTATCGTTATCGGAAACTTCCAATTGTTCAAATGAGCCTTGCACCTTGCCTGCTTCACACCGACGGGCCGTTTTTCTCATTATCGACGCCCTCCGGTTCGACTTTGTGGCTCCGAACGCTCCCTCTCCCCCTTCTCCATTTCACCACAACGTATTGACGCTGCCGCAAGAGCTCACAGCGCTCCACCCGGAAAGGTCTTTTATTTTTAACGCCTATGCGGATCCGCCAACCACGACATTACAACGAATCAAGGGCCTTACTACAGGCTCTCTCCCAACTTTCGTGGATATTGGGAATAATTTTGGGGGTTCCTCTATAATGGAGGATTCGATACTGAGGCAACTCCAAACATCAGGAAAAAAAGTAAGCCTTACTTCAACTATTGGGACTGCACTGACGATGTTTGAAGCAAGGTGGCATTCATGGGGGATGACACGTGGATGTCGGTCTTTCCTGACACCTTCGAACAGAATATGACGTTCCCATTTGATTCCTTCAATGTTGAAGATCTGCACAGTGTCGACGAAGGTGTCATTAAACACCTCTTCCCGCTTCTAGAGGACAAATCGAAGCCTTTTGACTTTTTAATTGGTCACTTCCTTGGCGTTGATCATGTCGGTCATCGTGTCGGTCCTGACCATCCAAGTATGAAAGCAAAGCTGCGACAGATGAACCATGTTCTGGAGAGTGTCGTTTCCCTCTTGGAGGATGACACACTCCTAGTTGTTCTTGGTGATCACGGAATGGATCGTTCTGGCGACCATGGAGGTGATGGTACATTGGAAACATCTTCGGCACTTTGGGTATTCAGTAAGGGACCTGCTCTCACTGTAACGTCATCGCCACTTCCATCTGGTCTTCTACAGTACAAGACGTTTCCAGCAATGTCAGCTCCCCATCGATCTGTTCAACAGATTGATATCCTTCCGACACTCTCTCTTATCCTTGGGCTTCCCATCCCTTATAATAATTTGGGGACCGTTATTCCGGAAATTTTCTGGCGCGATGAGGGAAAAATGCTCGAGCAGGCCCTTGAGCTCAACTCAAGGCAAATCAAAAGATATCTCGACACCTACCGCTCCAGTCCTTCTGGCGGGGAGCTAGATGACGCTTGGCTCAGTCTGGAATCGTCCTGGAGTTCTACACAAGCGAAAACTCTACGTGATGCGGCGAAACTTATCACATTGACGAACTATAACAGGGTAGCTCTTGGAGCATGTCGGGCGATATGGGCTCAATTCAACCCCGTTCTCATGAGCTTGGGTTTAGTGCTCATCGGTATGGGCATATGTGCAGCATGGTCTGTTTACTCAGGTCTATCTGCCTCGAAACATGGATGGGATGATTGGTTAGCTGCCCAGTTACCACTCTTACTTCGTGGTGCGGCTGGAGGTGCTGCAGTTGGGATTGCCGTCTCTCTTGCCTTTTCCTCGTACTTCCCGGGCTTTGGCGCTTTCGATTTCGCCCTGTTCACAACGTCCCTAATATCCTGCATGGTCTTGATTGTATCATCCCCGCCGACGATAACATGGGAAACTCTAAAGGCGACCCCAGTAATCCTCATCTTACACACTGTAGCGTACTTCTCCAACTCGTTCACGTTCTGGGAGGACAGGATCGTCCATGTCCTCATCGTCTCATCCACTGTGCCTAAAGCCATTACCGGCTTTACGGCCCCAACCTCTCGCCTCCGGCACCGCATTCTCGGCTTCTCTCTTCTGTTAGCTGTCTGTGTCCGCCTCATAGCAATCAGCACCATCTGCAGAGAGGAGCAACAACCCTATTGTCACGTTACGTTTTTCGCCTCTTCGTCCATCCCATCGCCTCCTTTAACCGCGTTGTATCTAATCATCCCGGCAAGCTTGGCTCTACCATGGATGATTTGGCGTTTCCTACGCATCACACGCTCTGAAATGGGCCTGGCGAAGATGTATCTGCCCCTCATATTGATGCCATCTCTCCTGGCTGGCTCGGCATACTGGATCCTGGAATGGGCAGATTCTGCTGACATTCTGGGAAGCAATTGGACAACCCTGTTACGAGTCGGAAGAACATGGATAGCAAGGTTCACTTTTGGCTGGATCTTAATCGTCGGTGGCGGCTTTTGGTGGCTTGTTCCCGTGTGCCTGAATGTTGAAGTTCAGGAGCCCACTCAAGGAGAGAAACGTCAGATTAAAATCATGGGATTTGCCAATGCATTCGGGGCGCCTTATCTCTTGTTTTGGACAGTCTCTCTCGTTATCGTTTATATCACCACCCAAATTACAGGCCAACTCGTTTTGGTTCTTGCAGTGGTGGCGGTGCTAGCATATCTAGAGGTGCTAGATAGTGTTCGCGATGTTCAGATCATCGCGGCCGCCTTCGAAGCTTCAGTTCCCTCCACGATTCTGGATCCTACGGCTTCCGTTGGCCAATCGCCCCCAATCAAGTTCACAGATATTATCCCACTTGCCCTTCTTGGCCTCCATGTGTTCTATGGAACAGGTCATCAAGCAATTATCTCCTCAATCCAATGGAAGTCCGCTTTCCTTCTGACATCAACTGTCACATATCCGTTCTCTCCCCTAACTGTCGTAGCCAACTCCTTTGGCCCCCTATTTCTTATGGCCTTGGCCGCTCCGCTGCTGGCTCTCTGGAATCGCGCTCCACTAGCAGAGGGTGGGTCTGAAGAAAAACCGGATGTTCAAGTGAAGGGTGAAAGCACACTCGCAGCTTTGGGCATGATGATCTACTATACGACACTAATGCTTGGGACTGCTGTCAGCGCCGCGATATTGAGACGGCACTTGATGGTGTGGAAAGTATTCGCTCCACGATTTATGGCTGGCGTCCTATCGGTTTTGGCTGTTGATCTAGCCGTTCTCGTTGGGATCGGCATCGGGGTGGAAAGGGTCACAAGCAAAGTTGCACGGATGTTTAGGCGAAGACCAGGTGTCGGGGACAAATGAAGGTGATGTAATTCAATTGGTATATGTTTCGTTGTCCTGAAGGTTGTGCGGTTTAATTCATATATTATCTATTCGAAAATTGCACAATCCAACCAGTTGGAAGCAGCTCCCCTATCACAAACCACTCACCGCCATCAACCAACAGTCTTAGCCTTTCATAATCACTTTCTAATATAGGTGCAATGCATTCGACTATAACACAGAGAAGTGGTCGACACCCATGGCGGTCAACTTCTTGAGGATCATGATCACGGCTGTTCACTGGGAAGCGGCCGTACGTCTCTCCGCCAGTTTAAAGGTAGTACTTATTACGGTCACTTCTAATACAAACCCATCACCCCATATGACTTCCAGAATACCTAGTTCACGCTTTCGCTTTGCCTTCAAAACTTCAGGTTAGCGTCCGATGTGAATCTTAGAAGCTTGACGCCTCAAGCTCAAGAATCACACCACGTTGATTATTTTGTGCACACTACTAATCATGTGTATAACTTGTGTATAACCTTAAACCAACAGTGAAAAAGAGATCGGATTACCGGATTGGGTCACCAAGCCCCAGCCGGGCCGAACAACGCATCGATGTTCACTTTGGAACTTGCTCAGCAAAACTTACGATAACCGATGAAGAACACCATATATCCATGCCTATTGGACGTTTTACCGAGCGAGATTATCATTCAGATACTAGCAAGTCTGGATTATCGCCAATTGCTTCGATGTCGTTCAGTGAGCAGCTAGATAACTTTTTCTTCATCTCTGACTTCACCGTTTTGTGACAGGTATGCCAACATCTCAACCGAGTCATTGCCACAGAATCCATACTTCAGTATACTATTGAGGTAGCAATGGATTGCCTTGTGCCACATCAGGGAGACAAAACTGTGGCTTACGCTGACCACCTGTCCAAGCTTCGGAGGCTACGGAAGGGGTGGAGAACATTGAACTGGAAGAGCAAAACAAGTATACGTGTGCAAGGCTCATGCAACAGTTATGAATTGGTCGATGGCTATTTCGTTAAAGTGGATATCCATGGCAATATCTTGGTGCTGGAACTCCCCTCAGCCACCGGAGAAGGTCGAACTGTTTGCAACGAGAATCTCTCGATGATACCGGGAGACTTTGCACTTGATCCTACCCAGGATGTGATTATCTTTCTCAAGCCTGATGATAGGTGTGTCTCAATACTGCTTGGTATGCACTTCTTTCCACTGACATTTCTGGGAAAAGGCAACAATTGTCTCCAAACCGAATGGCATCCGTCCACGTCCGCACCATATCGACCCGTGAAGTCCATCCATCAGCAGCACGGCCAATAATATCTTTCGATGTTACACAAAGTTCTGTTTGGGGGAATTCCTTCTACAGAGTGTTGACACAACTAGCTGGAGACGTGTTTGCTGTTTTTATCTCCACTGGCGCTGAAAGGTCTCGACTTCTTATTTGGAATTGGATGAAGGGCAACCTCATATTTGTAAGTGACGAAATCAGTCTCGAGTAGCTAGCCATTCACTGAAAACCACAGGACTCAAATGTGCATCCCCTACCAGAACAAACATTTAGCTTTTCATTTATCGACTCTCGCTCCTTCATTGCCACCTCACTTCGGGACAGTGGATTGGTCCACATCTTTTCCTTTGAAGACTTAGATTCGGAGAATGGTCCGACCCATGTGGCGACGCTGCTTATGCCGGAACTCAACGAGTACGCCGCTGTACACCAATTCTCGACTCACTGCGAGCCTTTTTTTGGTGAAGCATCCACCAAATCCTTCTCCACCTTGAAGGAATCCCGGCTGCACGTCATGACTATCCAGTATGTCACCGTCAGACACTTCATACGCACAGATTATACGCTTTTCATACGCAACCAAGTCTTTCTGAACTATATGGAAGATTACAAACGTGGCAGGCTAACTAACACACCCGTTGTCCCATGGTCTGAATGGGGCCCGAAGAACACCAGATTTTTGGATCAAGCGACTCAATATTCATGGCTACGGTTAAGACTGCTTCCCTCGTGGCTACTATTTCTCGCTGACCGGAATACATTCAGATACGTTCAAGGACAACGGGTCGTCTGCCCATCTAAAGATGGTTGTGTTCAAGTCTTTGATTTTAATTTCCACCCCTCGCAACCCCAGCAGTTTAGCTTCCAGCCCGGAATTACGCAACAGGTGTGGACGACTCCGACCGTACTCGCGGCCAACGACATCTTTAAGAGCGACGTCGAGTCCACATTGCCGTACTTCATGTCGAGGCGGACGCTGACCGGAGATTATGATGCGTATATGATTGACCAAGAGCGGATTCTTGGTTTGAAAGTTAGTTTTCAATTGTACCCACCATTCTATTTGGCTTATTTGTGCAACCTATGCTAGGTTGAAAATTCGCAAGGGGACGAAAAGATTTCACAGATTGACGTGTTCTCATTCTAAGGTTCGGAGTCACACGTCTTGTAGCGAAACTACCGATGCCAAGAACCACAGATAGCTCCGAATTTCGTGTACGCTCTACGTGTCTGTGCATTTATCGAAAAGAATTCGTTCAAATGATAACATTGCTTCGGCGGTTATAATATGCGGCTGCTTAATTTAGCTCTCCAATCGCCGAACATAGATAAGGCCTCTGCGTGTTACTGATAAGAACCACCCAAAAGCCGCTTAACAACTTTCCATGCTTGCAGGGGTGCTACGCCAACCAATTCGTAATCTGTTCCCCACGGCACTGGAAACTCGATTTTACCCAACTCCCATATTTCTTGGAGTTGAATTTCCTTATCGCCTTTCTTCTAACTCGTATTGCTTGACTAGATCCGTGAAGCCATGTCTGATTCAGCTTCAATCAGCAAGCCTGGAGGGCACTCTCTACAGAAGGACGAAGCCGAGCTCGCGCGGATGGGTTATAAGCAGGAGTTAAAGTAAGTGTGTTCATAATTCTGCGATGTACCCAAAATCTGAGCAGCCCTCTGTTATAGACGGGAGTTAGGGCTTATGCAGGTACGTTTTGACACAGTAGCTGGCCAACGCAACCCTGACGAGTATTGTTAGAACTTCGGGGTATGCATCTGCGGTGTTCTTGCTACAGGGTAACCGATTTGGCAGGTTTCGTTCTCGATCATTTCTGTCATTACTGGCATCCCATCTTTATTTCTCTATGGCCTGGTGAGTAAACTCTGTGGTTTTCAGTTCTTCTACTCAATCGTGCATAGAATACTGGAGGGCCGGTAGTCATGGTGTGGGGATGGGTTGTTGTTTGTAGGATAATGTGGCTGAGCCTTGCATAGAAAGCTCATAATTTTTAGGTTTCTTCACGATGTCTGTGGGGCTCTCCATGGCTGGTGAGTACGCTTTGCCTCGCTTGTGGCCGTGGCCTCACGACCTGCAGAGATATGCAGGTATGACATTGAAGAACAACAGAGAAGCAAACCCATCTAAAGAAATTTACGCAGCGCTCACCCAACTTCGGGAGGTCCGTACTTCTGGTCGGCAATGCTATCACGGAAGGGAAACGCCCCCCTTGCGTCTTGGATTACAGGTTCGTAGTCCTATTCCCTTCATCGCTTCGTAACATTCCTCTCAACTTAGGATGGTTCAATCTGCTTGGACAAGTCGCGATTACGACTGGAATCAGGTAAGGCTGTTATTCAAGTATACGCCAACTGCGTTGTTAATGCCACAAAGCTTCGCATGCGCGACTTTCATCTCAACCGTATGTACGCTAAACACAAGCTTTGTTCCTACGCCGAAGACAACCATTGGTACATTAAACACTTATGACATCTGCTCAAACTAACTTTTGTCTAGGAATCTACGCTGCTGTCTTGTTCTCGCAAGGCCTGACGAACACTTTCGGAGTTCATATACTGCACTACCTAAATAATGTATCAGTCTGGTGGCACGCCCTTGGTACCACCTCACTGGTTATTGCTATTTTGGCGAAAGCTCCCAAACACCAATCGGCAAAATTTGTCTTTCAGACATTTATTGACGGCACGGGACCACCTGGACAAGGATGGGGAGACAGGGCAAGCCACGCATACGTGGTCATCATTGGGGTATTTCCTTTTTCTCTCTGAGTTTTCAAGAGTACGGAACTGATTCTACTATTTAGGTATTAATGGCTCAAGTAAGTCTCGGTTTGACGGTTTGTAAAACCACTTCTTACTTTTCATTTGGTAGTACACCCTCACTGGTGGGAGTTGTCGTATATCCCTATGGATGAATACTAATCTATCACAATTGTAGGTTACGATGCAAGTGCTCATGTGAGACTCCCGTCTTCGCCAACGAAACATTCACCAGATTCGTGCTTCTAGATGACAGAAGAAACGCGCAACGCAGCAATGTCGGGGAGTATTGGAATCATCATGTCCCTTGGAGTCTCCGCTGTTCTTGGCTGGTTCCTGATCCTTGGTCTACTGTTTTCGATCCAGGACTTGGGGACGACGTTGGCTTCGCCGACTGGGCAGCCGGTAACCCAAATCTTCTTAGATACAGTCGGGGAGAGGGGAGCTAAAGTTCTCATGGTGTGGACTCTTGGCTTTACAAAAAACATCTGACATCTGAGGCATATACTCTATCCAGGTAATCGTCATTGGGGCTATGTATTTCTGCGGGTTCGTCTTTCGTTTGACCTGCTGCTCTACGCAGATTTAACGATGAACCTAGGACATTTTCGATCACATCCAATTCGCGAATGATGTACGCCTTTGCCCGCGATGGTGGTATCCCAGGACACAAGTTCTTCAGTAAGGTTAACCAAAGGTGGAAGTCACCTATTAGAACAGGTTCCGTTTCAACCCTTATGTATTGGATGTCAACTTACCTGCCGGTCAGTATGGCTTGCATGCACCCTTAGTTTCATCCTTGGTTTACCTAGCCTAGGAAGCTCCGTGGCATTTGCGGCAGCCACCTCAATCGCCACCATTGGGTTGTACATCTCCTATGGTACATTCTGCATTGTACACGCAACCGATTGTAACTTAATGCCAAGCGACAGGAATTCCTATTGCGCTGCGCGTCATATACAGAGATCAATTCGTTCGAGGTCCCTTTCATCTCGGAAAATTCTCCTATCCAGTCGCTGCGACTGCCGTCATCTGGATTGCCTTCATCTCCATCGCTTTTATTCTGCCTTCCGTCAATGTGAGGTTCCCACGTGTAGCTTGACTCCAACTTGATTCTAAATTTGTTCCTGCGCAGCCCGTGAATTCACAGACCTTTAACTATTCCATTGTGGCGGTGGGGATCGTCATCATCTACAGTGTTGGGTTTTGGCTTCTCAGCGCTAGGAAGTGGTTCAAGGGCCCGATCAAGCAGATTGCTGGTATGCCTTCTAGCGAACCCGTTTTGATTTGACGCTGACGCTCGTATGTTGTTGTAGTGGAGGAAATGGGTGTTGACGTTATGGATCCCGCAAACGCGGAAAAGTTGGAGGGAATCGTTGTGGAGGTAGCATAGAGCTATTTTGTTTTCTCTCCGACTTCGTAGTTTGCTTCATAACGAACAATATATGATCAGGTCAAGCATCTATGATCAGGTCAAGCGCTCTGGGAATTGGTATCAAACGTAACCGTCTGGTTTGCTCAAACAATGGGAATCAAAGAACGATCCAATAATCCATTCGTACGTCATCACCACATCCAATATATTTATATTATCGTCCTTTAACTTTTTATATACATTCTGGCTCTGAGATTTCCTTGATACTCTCCTCTTGGTATAGTGGCTTGGTTGGTATCTTGCTTAGATCGAAGGAACAAAGGAAAGGACTTCTTCGTAGAGGAGTTCTAAAAGAAAAGAAAATTGTCACAGTTGAGTATGCAGCGAAGGGGCACACACAATTCAGAAATACGTACCCTTTAGTTGATCCTTGCTCAAGTCATCCTTGTGCACTGCCCAGAAAAAAGAATCAGCTGAGCGAGGAAGGACAAGGGTGGGGTACGACTTACAGTCGAACTCGAAGTAGGACGGGCTGAGAGGTTGAACGGTCGGTTCGTCTTCAGGATCGTGCTGTCATGGTTTCGTCAGTCGAATTTGGCATTTTTTCATTTATGAGAACAACAGGGCTCACGTATGCAGTGAGGTAAGGATGCTCAAGCGCCTCATCCACCGTCATCCTCTTCTTCGGGTCAAAGGTCTGCACGACAAAGCATCAATTGATCAACGCCCACAAAAGGGGGAGGGGGAAGGGGAACCCACCAAAGTCTTTGCCAAAAAATCAATAGCCTCCTTGGACGCATGCGGGAACAAGGACTCCCAAGAGCGGCGTTTCCGGATAGGCAACGCGCGGATGTAGTCCCGCGATCGCCGGGACGTGATGGCGTAAAACTCGTCCAGGCTCGGGGTGCCGATGACGTCTAGGATGAGGTCGAGCTGGTGGCTGTAGTCCCGTCCCGGGAAGAGTGGTCTTCCTGTTAAGAGTTCTGCGAGGATGCAGCCTACGGCCCAGATGTCGATTGCCTGTGGGGAGCGCGCAGTAAGCAACCAAGGGCAGTTGAGATGAGATGAGGAAGGGGGTAGGTAGGTACCTTTGTGTACATCTTGAAAGAAAGCATGATCTCGGGCGCACGGTACCACCTCGTCGCGACGTACTCCGTCATGATGCCGACCTCTTTACCGCCCACGACGCTGGTCTTTACGCTCCGGGCTAGACCGAAATCGCAGACCTTGAGGTCGCAGTTGGCGTTGAGGAGGAGATTGGCGGGTTTGAGGTCGCGGTGGACGATGTCGGCGCTATGGATGGATTTGAGCGCGCGGAGGGTTTGGTAGACGAAGTACTATGGGTTGATCAGAATTTATAAGTACGATCGATGAGGGGGATTCATAGTTGCCTGGCAGTGGTCGTCGGTGAGGTGTTGTGTGCGGATGACACGGTGTAGGTCCGTTTGCATCAACTCTTGGATGACTAGTGACTGGGATTAGCATGTGAAGTAGGGTAAGAGGCGAAGGGGATACTTGCAGTAGATTTCCGTGAACGACTCCAAAGTAGGCGGCTTGATGATATCCAAGATGGAGATGATCTGCAAGGAACATTAGCAACGAAAAATCGTAACCTTGCGGGGTTTGCTTGCATTTTCATTGACGCATGTCTCCGAGAAAAACTTGAGCAGCTTGAGTTCTCGCAGCGTTCTCAAGCAAAACAACGTATGATCGAATGGCAACACTTTTTTGATCGCCACTTGTCGTCCCGAGGGCTTATGGAGGGCAGCAGCTACAGTTCCATACGCACCCTCTCCAATAGCGTGCAAGAGCTGATAATCGTCGCCTAGGATGCCGATGAAACAACCAATCAATAACCAAAATCGTAATCTATACATACCGATTTCGAACTTTGGCAAAGGCTTTGATTTGCGGGAAGACATTATTTATGTAACACCAGAGACCAGCCGGTGGTTGAGTGCGTTGGAGGGATGAGGAGAGGGGGGGTTTCCTGGGGATATAGCACGGTAGAATCGACGGAGAATATGTAGGTGCGATATGATATCAGCTTGTAATTGCGGTATCAGCCTATAATCACACACTGATCCATCACATCAGATTCTTCTCATGGCAGCAAATGGCGGTGCTGAAATCCGTTTCATGGACTTCCTGTTTGAGAGAAGCGCGCGTAGCTTGGGCACAGTATTGGTTTCCATCACGACCAACGCGTCAACGGTGAAATCGGTTCAAAAAAGTTGGAACGATATCATATTTCAAACAAGTTGTGCTCAAACGCTGTGAAAAATATGGACACAGATAACGCCCCTTGTGAACTCTATGACTTATTTACTACATATTACCCGCACTCTGCGGGGGGCAAGGCTCGCTTCGCCATCCGAGTTGTGTGGCGGTTGCACATCACATGCATCACAGTTGTGCAGAGATGAACCTATGCTGGAGATATTACATCCGCCATATTTCACTGGATTGCAAGAGATTTTCTGAGCACTACATAATATTAGACTTACAGCAATTAGTCTAAACGCTCAAGGAAGCTGCAGTACACGCAAATACATTTTTTCTTGTCAACGACGATCATACAAACAGTAAAAGAGTAAAAAAAAATAGAAATAATAAAAACCAGCGCTCCGGAATGTCGACATTCCCTCACTTCAAGTTATCCTCATACAGCAAGTGTCCCTCCCACTCCCACTAAAGAGTCAAGACCCCACTAAAAATGTCTATAAGTCAAGGTCCTGCTCAACGCCTGAGCCTTCTTCTGCCTTATCCTAACCCTCCTCAACGAATTCCGCGGTTCCCCCTCATACAGCTCCCCATCATCTTCAAAAGGCGGAGGAGGAGGCGGCGGCGGCGTCGATGGCGGTGTGACCTGCCCACTCGTACTGGTCGACGACGGTGTGGCTTGCCCTTGCGACCCGTACCGAGGTGGTCCACCACGGTACCCCATGGGAGGAGGCTTGGCGGGGAACTGTTTGCACGGGACGTGAATCGGCGCAGTAGTGTGGGCATAGTTCGACGGGCCAGCAACAGCATTAGAGGGGGGACGAATGACGTCCTCATTCCTCGTAATCTTCCTCTTCTTCCCCTCCGGACGCGGTACCTCCTCCTCCCCCTCCTTCTTCCTCTTCCCATATTGCTCCCTACGCTTCCTCACCACCTCCGAATCAGGCACAAACTCCAAACCGGGCTGCATCTTCGGTATGGGAGGATCACCAATACGCCCGTCCTCTTCCCACTCCTCCTTGGCCTTCAAGTCCAGCGCCGCCATCGTGATAATGCGGTCCCTTTCATTCGCCGCCTCCGCCTCCCTCTCCGACGCAGCCCTATTCGCATACCGGTCACTCGTCAATATAGAAATCGCATACAGCTCCAAGAGCAGCTTCCTCTGTTCTGTCGTTGGAGGATCCGTCCACGAGTACGACTTCCAGGGATGTGGGGGGAACGTGTTATCATGCTTCTCCAGCTCGTCCAAGTCAATCTGCGCAACCGTCTTCCTAACCTCTGCCTCGTCAAGCCACCCAATAGTGATAAGCCGGCGAAGCACTTTCCCCGTGATAGGTTTGTCGCGTGGTATTTGCTGCAGGCGGTAATCGTACTCGACCATGCCGCGGAACTGGTCAAAGATCTCAAACGCCGGTTTGACGTTGGGCTGCCGGGGGAGGAAGGCAAAGTCTTTCACTTTGACACCGCGCCTTTGGAGATCTCTCAGAACGTCTTCATGTTCTGGTGTTTCGAGTTCTGTGGGAACCAAGGAAGGTGAGCGCCGGTTTCGTTCTGTTCGTTCGGCCTCTGCGTCCTCGTCTGTGCCCTCTTCTGCGTCTTCGTCTGATGTAGGTGTTGGGTCGGGTGGATTTGTTTGTGATTGTTGGGATTGGGATGGGATGCTCTGTGATGATTGCTGGCTTAGTCCAAGGTCCTGCAGCGTTGGGAACTGCAACGAATCAGAAAGGTACATTAACGTGCCAGCAGAAACACTCACCGGATGATCCATGGGTATATCAAAATGATACTCACTTTGCGAGCGAGTAAGTGGTCGATCGTTGTTGACGTCCATGTCGTTGTTCGTGTTGGCGGGTGGCTCAGACCGAGCGCGTCCAGCAAAAGCGAGGGAAAGTGCTCCCGGAACCATAGTGGATAGAGTAATGCCCCAGCCAAAGGGCCCTTGGACTTTAAAGGTGCGCGCATTGAAAGGCATATCAGAATCAAATAGAGAGTATGGTAGATCGGCGAGTTGGGCAAAAGCGGAAGAAAAGGAGGATGGATTATAAGGCTGCAAAGTGTTTATTGTTCCCCCAAGTGGGCCATATGTGCCAGTGGCCATGGGATGGTCAACGCTCAGGCCACCGCCGCTCCATGTTTCTGACATGTCAATATGCTTTGACTTGTGCGGTTGGGTATCGATTCCTATGTGATTTCCTTTCCAAAGGTATCGCGGAGGGAAAGAAGGGAAGACAGGGAAATCAATATTCCCAGTTTGTGCGTTTTCAACCAAACAACATGACTCAGCAAATGCCATCAAGGTTGTCAACAACATTCAACATGTCCCGAAGTTGACTGTTGCGCCCAGTTACTCCATTGTTTGCCACTTTGGTCCGTGACGATACCCTTCCGCAGCCCGCATCCAACTCCGACAATCTACGCACAAATGACTACTGTATATTCGCGGCAACCCCTATTCTCTGCGTTCCATTTAAAGAACTTTCATTTCTTTTTACATGGAAGACAACGCGTCAACCAGACGCGCCATTCATAATGGCAACGCGTTTAAAAATTACCACAACGGTTGAAGTGACTCGAAATAGGGACACGAGTGAACAGTCCCACACACACGCCTCGACATGAGGCGACGCCTCCAGACGCACATGGTTGTCCTCATCCATCAACATCAAGCCGACGCTTACCCAACTCGGGCGATAAACAAGGGCGTACCTTGAATAGCCTGGCAAGCATCACCCCGACGCGGCGCCTTGGCGTCGTAATGCCGACCCTAGCGGATGTACTTACAGTCGCGGACAGCCAAAGTCAACCAAGTTGATATCTCGGGAAGGACTAAATATTTTGACATTCTGACTTCAGATTCGAACTCGGGATGTGAAAATACGTCCAAAAACACCTCTTTGAAGTTTTTCCCATGAGAAATTGGGTTGGCCAAAATTTTGGACTATTTTTGTCATTCGGTAAGGCTGCTCTTAAGACCCCCTTGGCAGGTTCCCAATGCCGGAGGTGACTGAAAAATTTAGTTGCACTTGCCAAACAGTTAGAGACCTTGCTCTAGTCATGGTCCATAACCCAACCAATTATGTAAGCCGTCGTGCTGTCCCCCAAGGTCATATATCGTTTTTATTTCAGCCGAAGCGTTAGAGACCGCTCTAGACTGGCTGCCAAACCCAACCAAGCAAATCCATCGTACTAGCCCCCAAGGTCATATATCGTTTTTATTTCAGCCGAAGCGTTAGAGACCGCTCTAGACTGTTGCCAAACCCAACCAAGCAAATCCATCGTACTAGCCCCCAAGGTCATATATCGTTTTTATTTCAGCCGAAGCGTTAGAGACCGCTCTAGACTGCTGCCAAACCCAACCAAGCAAATCCATCGTACTGGCCCCCAAGGTCATATATCACTTTTATTTCAGCCGAAGCGTTAGAGACCGCTCTAGACTGCTGCCAAACCCAACCAAGCAATTCCATCGTACTGGCCCCCAAGGTCATATATCACTTTTATTTCAGCCGAAGCGTTAGAGACCGCTCTAGACTGCTGCCAAACCCAACCAAGCAATTCCATCGTACTGGCCCCCAAGGTCATATATCACTTTTATTTCAGCCGAAGCGTTAGAGACCGCTCTAGACTGCTGCCAAATCCAACCAAACCGTGTTGCAAGGTTTTGTTTTGTACTATATTAGGTCGTAGAACGTTAACTTGGACTCATTTTTTCTATTTCAAACCCTCATGGTTGCATTTCGTTATATCTCTTGCTCTTAGGATTGATTGTTTTGTGAATTTCTTATCTTATAAACTCTTATTTGTATACAGTTGAACAAGAAAAAAAGTGTATAGATCACCTCCTCCAAACGTCCAAATGTAAGAGCTCATTTTGCTCAAGAAGTTGAACCACCACGCTTGCGTGTACTCTTCTCCCCAATCCTCCCTCTATATCTCCCTGCCCCTATCCTCTGACTCCCAACTCTGCTCGGGAACAGCACTCAAACTCAACTCTCCATCTGCCTAAGAATTTTTTATCTTTTTTTTATACTTGAACACAAAAACGCACCTCATCCCACCTCAATGATCATTATAAACCTGATCGTCAGTCTATCCATTTTTCAAGCTTAGGGCAAGATAGTGCGCAACACCAAGTCCAAGTCAACCGGATATGGGTGCCCCGCTTAAACGGGTTCACAGGCACGCTTTCTTCCAGACCAGCGTGATGCGCTATTTTATAACACAGTATCACCGGATCTTGAGAAGTTAACACTAAAAAAAAACTCTACCCATTCACATCTCATTTTATCACTATGCAATCCGATACATCTCAGTTGTCTTTGTGGGACACGTCCACTGCAACTTCATGTCTTACCCCCTATACTCGTTCAGAAATCATCACGGCATGGCCACTGCCAACATTGCCTTCTCGTGATCGCCAAACGAGATCTACTCTTATCAATGCTGCCACTGCTTTATCGGCAACAAATCAAACTTACCTTCTAAACAATCTGAGAACACGTCGTCTGGGTCTATCTGGCTCCACCTACATTGACGAGGCAGTTCCTGCATCATGGACAGTCAGTTCGGTCACAAAGGAGCTTCAGAACTATAATTCTTCTCAAATCCTCCTTGCAAGTTATGGCCTTCTGCATGCAACTCCTCGTTATAGGTCCCAAATCATGGAGGCTATCGCTTCTTTGTCTATTGAAGACCAGGTACATGTGCGGAAGTCGTTATCCAGTGTTTTACCCAGTAAAAGACATTCAGATTTTGCTGTTGCTGGACCCTCAAAACGCAGAAGGACAAACACCGAACTACCTAATCAAAGAGAGGTCAGTTTTCAAGAACAAGAAATGCAAATTGGGTCTTCAGTTACCGATCTTGCACAAGAAAACTCAGGTGTTGATTGGACTCCAGAGTTTGATAACCGATTTCTCCATCTTCCCTCCGAACAACAAATGAACGAAGGCATTTCAAATTTCTTGTTGCGCACTGGTAACGAAGCGTTAAACACAGCCGTTTGCGCGTCATGTGCTAGAGAGGTTGGCGCCGATGAAGTTGTCACATATGTCCCCAATGAAATTCCCTTCCGCCATCATTTGCGTCCTTCTCGTCCCCATCTGCATCACCATTTGACAGACGGAATGCTCCTTGAACGTGCAGGTATTAACGCTGCAGGATTTGCTACTATCTGCGATCAGTGCAATCACAAGTTGTCGAAAAACTCCCTACCTCCTCTGTCTCTTGCAAATAACATGTGGATCGGTGATATCCCATGGGTGTTGAAAGTTCTCAGCCTTCCTGAGCGTCTCCTGATTGCAAAATATTACCCAGTGGCCTACATTGTGAAACTGTATCCCAAAGACAAACGTGCCTGTTATTGGAAGTCAGAAATGGCCAGTGGATTGAAAGGAAATGTGTCCACCTACCGCCTTGACAGCGATGAAATTCAAGATATGGTTCAAGGACCATGTATGCCTCCACCTGCTTCTATATTATCATCAATTATCGGGGTGACCTTTGTAGGGCCCAAAGACGTGCCTTCGTCCTTGATGCCTGAAATGTTGTACGTCCGACGGAATCGTGTTAGACAGGCCTTGGAATGGTTAAAGGCCAATAATCCCCTTTATCGCGACATGGTCATATCAGAAGAACGACTTTCCCAGTTACCAGAGACTGGCGTTCCACGAGAGATTATGTCAACTGTGAAGCATTCGTCAGATGTTGGTGCATTAGCTCGAGAACAGGATGGTTACGTACCAATAGATGATGAAGATCGTCCTGAGGAGGAGCTTGATATCCCTGAAGGTTTGTGAATATCTTCTCGTTATTATTATAGATGAAACTCATGCCTACTTAGATTACGCTTTTGGCATTGCATCAGGCGTTGTTACATTTGACAACGATACAGATTTGGACGTAGCTGGTAAGTTTTCTGAACAGTCTTTGACCACTGAGGTGTTGATCATAAATAAATAAAAAGAAGATATTCCGGCCTCTGTGATACCGATGCAAGCCACAGGCATGATCGACATTTCTGGGTCTGGTGTCACAGATAGCGACGTTGTGTCTCATGCTTTTGCGAATGCATCTGAAGAAGATCAAAACCCTTCTTTCCTGATACACAGATCTAGTGCCTTTATCAATGAATACGCACGTAAAGATGAAGTAACGGGTTTGAGATCAGATGGCGGACCAAGCAATCCTAACCATCTCCTGGGATCATTTCCCGTCCTTTTCCCATACGGTGCTGGCGGATTTGAAGTTTGGCGTAAGGAAACTGTACCCTATGAAGTTCACTCACACTGGGCACTCCAATATCACGATAAACGATTTCGCTACGATCTTCAATTCGTCTTCCAGGTATTTGGTGTCATGCAGAAAAGAATGGTCTGCCGTTCCGCAGCGTTGCAAATGCAAAGATCTGCGTATCGGAACAATGAAGTTGCCATCCGTATGTTGAAGCCTGCCGATCTTCTGAAAGCGAGTGCTGAAGAAGCTCGTCGTGTACCTTTCTCAAATCCTTCTGTACAAGCCCTTCGCTCGCAGATAACTGCTGTACGAGCAAACGTCCAAGGCACCGATGAGTCTCACAAAAGCATTAGAACCAAGATATGGAGTGCAACGGTGGTACTTAACCCACCCAACCTTTGGATAACTATCAATCCGAGCGATACTCAAGACCCCATAGCGCAAGTTATGGCAGGCGTCGGGATAGATTTGGACAAGTTTAATTCATTGGTTGGCCCGTCTTCAAAGGAGCGTAATTCGACGATTGCAAAAGATCCCTATGCATCAGCACGCTTTTTTCATCTAGTCATCCAGGTCATTCTAGAGGAACTTTTTGGATTAACAGCTGGGAAAGGAGCCAAGAAGATACAACGAAGACCTGGAATAGTTGGGGAACTGAAGGCGTACATTGGCTCTGTCGAAGCTCAAGGTCGGGGAAGTCTTCACCTTCATATTATAATGTGGCTTGTTGGGGGCCCTACGGCGGAAGATATGAGGGTACTGTTAACAAGTCAAGCATTCAGAGACAGGGTCTGTGAATTTATACGCACCTGCATTAGTGCAGACATCGACGAGCTTGATGAAGCTGAAATAAAGGCTTTGCCGAAGGAAAAAAGTGTCGCTTTTTCACGGCCTTTAGATCCAGCAGATGATCATTACGCTCAGAAGTGCAAATCAAAGGACAAAGCTATCGCTAGAGCTGTTCAGTTTCATTCCTGCACCCCAGATACTTGCCTCAAAATGGTAAAGAACCGCCAAATCTGTAAAAGGCGAGCGCCCTTTCCTCTTTCCAGCATGGAATGGGTCGAGCCTTCTGGCGCTTGGGGGCCAAAGCGATACTGCGGAAAACTGAACAATTGGAACAAGTGGATACTACGTGCGTTAAGGGCCAACCATGACATCAAGTTAATAACAAATGCACCTGTGACCAAGAATATTACGTGGTACCTTTCAACGTACACCTCAAAAAAACAATCGCGTTCAAAAAATAGTTCTGCAGTGCTAGCCAATCGTCTTGCTTTTCACAACCTACAGGAAAAAAAGGATCACGACAGCATCAACAGAAATAAAAGGTTGCTGACCCGTTGCGTTAATTCCATTAGCCGCGATCAAGAGTTTAGTGCACCTGAAGTAATCAGCTATATCATGGGATGGGGAGATCGTTATATCTCACACCACTTCGTTCCAATTTTTTGGGATAGCGCCGCAGCTGCACTAAAAAAGACGTTTCCGGGTTTGAAAAGGAAAACGTTAGTCATCATATCTTCCGTGCGCTCTACGTTTTTTTCACGTTTTAATAGCCATTGGTCAGCAACATTTCCTGACAACGCAATGCAATTAGATGCATCCCAAGGCCCTGGGACAGAAGCAGGAGAAGAAGTTCTCGTACGTTGTCATTTTTTTTGTCATTATCAAAATGACTAATCCAACATAGGACGATACTGTGAGAGTCGAAATAATCGATGGCAACTTTACAATACGTGATCAGCTCAAAGACTACGCTTTTCGTGGTGACGGCCTAGAATCTTACAACTTTCTTGACTTCTGTCTGGACACCTATGATGGCGAACCACTCAAATCAATAAAGGATAATGGTGATGGTGTACGAAGAGGAAGGACTGCGCACGACAGGTTTCCGTACAAAGACGGTTCGGGTAAAGGGACGAGATGTAGGGTTATGCGAGCTCAAGGTCATGAAACAATGCCCGAATTTATTGGTCGTTGGTTCCCAAGGAGCGACAAAATGGACGAACGAGACTTCTACCTGGCAAGTGTGTTGCTCCTGTTAAAACCCTGGCGCTCGATATCAGCCGATTTGCTTGGAACACATATTACTTGGGCGGACAGCTTCTCACATTTTATGCTCAGTGCATCCCCACGGACTAAAAATATCCTCACTAACATTCAATATTTTCATGAATGTTCGGACGGGGCGAAAAACCAGATAGATCATTCGACGCAGGAAGGGTTTCTCACACAGCGTGAAGTTGATGTACAACTACAAGAACAAGCGGTAGAAACTGACGAGGAGACAGAACTGACGGAGTGGGATGTCGAACACGCCAAAGCTTCTCGTGTATCATCTCATCTTGAGAACTTCGGTATAGATGCCCTAGCGATCGCCGGCGCCAGTGGAATTTTTCCAACTTCGCCTGTTGAAACCGTATATCGTCAAGGTGCACAAACGGCAACAATGGATGATCTCACGCAGTTTCTTCAATGGGATCAGGAATTGACGGCCATTGTCCGCACTCAAGACGAATGCGTGTTCCATCAATCGGTACCAAACCATCTTCCAACTCGACCTGGTCAAAGTGTTTCAGAAGCAGTTCTAAGGGAAGACACTCCGAAAATTTCACCTTCAAAACGGCCCGAACTTGAAATCTTGAATGCAGAACAAAGAAGAGTGCATAACATTGTTGAAGACAATCTTCTTTGCCATCTTGCAGGTCGTAAGCCTCCACAATTGCTGATGATCGTCCAAGGTCAAGGAGGCACGGGAAAATCTTTAGTGATTAAAACAATTTCCGACACATTTGCAGAACACGGTGCCACTAGTGCTTTGGCTAAAACGGCAACGTCGGGTGTCGCAGCCAGCCTCATAGGAGGGCAAACGTTACACTCTTGGGCCGCGCTTGGCATCCGCGCTCCTAGTTCAAGCGATTGGCTATCGAATGCACTACCACTCACTGCTGCTAAACGCAAAAGAAATATGCCTGGAGTCAAAACTTTGATCATTGACGAATGTTCGATGCTTACCAAAGTAGTCTTAGCTTGCTTGGCCGAAGTCGTGGAGTACATTCGAGGTGCAAATGGCGAAGGTGACGCGACAAAGCCGTTTGGGGGATTGAACGTCATTATGTTTGGTGACTTTCATCAATTCCCTCCAGTATCAAATCCATCTGGTGCTTTGTACCATCCATCAGTGGCCTCAGGTTCACAACCACTTCGTCAAGCCACTGGAAAACTGCTGTACGAGCAGTTCGAAACAGTTGTGATTTTGAAAGAACAGAAACGAGTCGCTGACATAGTGTGGAAAGGCGTGTTAGACCGCTTGAGGGAAGGGGAGTGTACTGAAGAAGACCTGAAAGAAGTGCGTAAACTCATAATCACTGAAGACGACAACGATAATGAAGAGTTTTCCTCCAAAAAATGGGATAACGCCGTACTGGTCACTTCTCGACACGCGGTTCGAGAAATGTGGAACAAAGCTGCTATTGCTCGTCATTGTGCTCGTACCGGTAATCGATTGTACATCTGTCCAGCTGAAGATACAGAAGGTATAGCACGTACGCCGTTGCCAATCGAAAGACGTGTCCTGGTCGCAGGCATGCAGACAAAACCTTGTGGAAATTTAGCAGATGAAGTTAAGATAGCAGTGGGAATGCGAGTCATGGTCACCCTGAACCTGTCAACCGACAAAGACTTGGCAAACGGCACTAGAGGCACGATTGAGGAAATCATACTAGACCCTCGAGAAAACTGCATTGAGCCAGATGAGGACGGCGCAATCCGTTTATCATACCCTCCATCTTTGGTTTTGTTCAAACCTGATGTGGATGTCACCTATCAATTCGACGGTTTGAGAAAAGGCCTTTTACCTATATGTCCATCGGAAAGGGGGTTCACTATTACTGACGCAAAGGGTCGTACTTTCCGAGTCCACAGACGACAGCTAGCCACCACCCCTGCTTATGCGTTTACTGACTTCAAATCGCAAGGGCAAACAATTTTTATCCTGTTCGTCGACATAGCTGCACCACCTGGGGGTTCACTGTCGAATTTCAATGCGTATGTTGCTTTATCACGCGGACGAGGCCGCTCTTCTATAAGACTTCTCCGAGATTTTGACGATGCACTGTTCACAACTCATCCTTCGGAACATCTCCGTTTGGAGGACATTCGACTGCGTCGATTAGACGCTGCTACTGCGTTGCTATATCCATGAATCATCAAAACACGAATGATATGTAGAGTAAACACCTTAGTGCTATTCAATGCACATATATCGATTGAACCGCGCAACATGCCCTGCAAAACGATGAACTGTCAATGAACAAATGCCGGTCAGATGCCTTAAACACTTACTGCTTCGTTTGGTTCATTTCCAGATATTTTAGTTACTTTTTGTAAGGAGTTCCATCGTTCTTTTATGAATTTGGTGATATTATACATTTCATGTTTTATCTATTACTACAGAACTCATGTCGTTGGTGCGCGCTGAGGCGAAGTAGAAGGAAAAGCCCGCCGTTGAAGTGAGAGGTGGCCTTATATAGTGCTTGAAGTTTAGGGCCAGCCGGAATGACGCCTTTCAGCTGGCCCTAAATAGCGAGCGCTATATATACCTGCTGGCATTGTCGCGTTCCCGTTTCTCCCTCCTTACTTCCTCGTTCCACATATGTTTCTGGGTAGACTCTATAATTATGTAGTAGTGTATTTATAATTTAGAAGTAATGATTTGACGCACCGAACGACGTTCAATCATCGACATCAACGGATATGCCTCTCCTAAACAACGGTTTCCTCTTTGCCAAAACTGAGCGCCTAAAGTACACAAGTTATTCACATCGATAATGTCGGAGACTCGTTCCCCCAAAAAAAGACGAGTAGAAGTGAGTCCAATTGCATTACCTACATCATGAAGAATAACTCACTTATAGGACGCAGTTGGCATCAACCTTCGTAGATTTAGAAGCTGTTGTCGACGTGGAAGAAGACGATAATGATCCCGACGAAGAACTACTCCGTGAGTGAATGCGCACCTCATTTGACGATACTTATATCCCCTATAGATGATCTTATTGACGATGAGGAGCCGGACAACGACAAAACTGGAGCACATGGGAACTTATTGCGTGAAATCGATTCACAAGGAGGCGATATCGATGCTGGATGGCAGAGTTTCATGCAACGCGCTCACATTCGATCAGTTGACGACGAAAGTCACAACCTTCCTGTTTATCAAGGCCCAAGGACTGATGACTATCGTCTTTACGAAATAACTTGTCCAGTAGGATTGGCTTATAACATATCTGTTTATCTATGAACTAATCAGCCGCTGCAGATTGGCAAAGAAGAAACCACCGTTTTCCGAATCCTTCAAGCATTTGTGAATTGGAGCACAGTGTCTCCTCCCGTGAGATCAGCCATCGCTCGCAATTGCCATCCTGGACGAATTTTCGTCGAAGCTGCCTCTTTCAAAGCAGCCAATGCCATGGCTCGGCAATTCGACGTTCTCAAAAAAAGCGACGTGAGGGTTTTGCCTCATGAAGAAGCTCACCTGTGTCTATCAAGCGAAATCCGATTTACACCATCCCCTGATTCCTGGATTAGAATTCGAAAGGGTCGATATCGAGGGGACATCGCTTACATTCGCCGCGTCGATTCTAGGTCGCTGCATATTGATGCGATAGTCGTGCCTCGCCTTAACTACGATCAAGGCCGGAAACGAAAGCAGGGAATCCGGCCACAACAGCAGCTTCTCAATGCTCAAGACGTTCAAAGAAAACTTGGCCCTGGCAAAATAGAAAATCGTAATGGCCGCTGGTATTTCCAAGGGGAGACCTACACAGGTTGTGGTTACTTATTGATGTGCGACGTCGATACGGCCGTTTATTCACCAAAGCCTGGTTTCCCTACCACAGCTGAATTGAACGCCTTCAAAGAATGCAAAGAAATACCAACTCACGTCGTTATTGCTACGGCGACACAAATCGCTTCACGCACCCTTCGTCCAGGCGACAGGATTCTGATTATTGCTGGTGACTGCGTTGGATTATCGGGAGAAATTTGCACAATAACAGAAGACGAGGCAGAGGTGTACTTACCCGACCAAGATTTACTCTATTCATTGCCCTTACGAGACATCCAACGGAACTTCAAGTCAGGAGACAATGTGGAGGTTGTGGAAGGTATTCACAAAGGCCTAAAAGGTTTTGTCATGACATGCTGTGATCATGTTCTATCACTCTATGACCCGGATACCAGGATTGAGGTACACAACTCAACTCAGCTATTGATGTCGTTCTAACCTTTTAAATTCCTCCCTCAGGTCGAAGTCCTAAGCTGGCAGACAGAGTTTCAGCCTACACCACCAATGTTCGGCGTCCCATCTAATATTTCAAATATGGAACCAACAACGTCATGGGTTCAGGTTAACAGTGGGCTGAATAGAGAAAGCCTACGTTCCTTGGAGCTTATCAATATGAAATTTGATCCATACCGGAGCTACCAGGGTCGAGAGGTCATGGTCGTAAATGGAAACTTCAAAGGCTACTTGGGTCGCATAACGTCTACTTGCGCAGATGATAGTGTTATCGTTGAATTGAGCGCAACTATGCGAAAGGAGCGACTCAAATTGAGCGATCTCTCCTTGGCGTATGCACACTCTATCTTTCTCTTCCAACATATATTCAATTTTGAAATAGATTCGAGAACAGACCCCTACAACAAATCAAATCAGATGATGAGGACAACAAGCAAAGCGTGAACAGAACGGTAGTAATATCAGCCATGGATGTGCCGAAGACGCCAATGCCAAATACAGAGGAAATACCCGCAAGCCCATCTTGGGATCCGTTGTCAGAAATGCCGAATACCAACGGTAAATATATTCTGCAATTCATCGATCAATAAATTTTTGAGTCCGATATAGACGCTGCTTGCTATTGGCTCGCCGATGATCGCTTCAAAGGATTGCGCATCTGTTTGAAAATTGCGGATATTGATGTGCCTACGGAGTATATGGCTTACAAGAACAAGAATTTGGAATTCTTGGAGTCTAAAGGCAACACAGCCGTGGTCAGTTTTTTACGAGAACGGCAACACATTCCAATGCAGTACCTGGCGCCCGTCGCTCCCGACACAAAACATGTGTTGGTAACGGCCATCAGAGGTGACCGTATGGGAAAGGTTTTCAGAGTTTTGACATATAGTGCACTCGAATGCAAACTGAGAGACATTAGCATACAACCCATCCGCAAGAAAGACGATTTGATGATAGAGACTCAAAATCTTGTTGTAGTTCATCCTGCAAAGAAGTAGACTTTGACTAATCTGTACATTTACGGATTATCATACATTGCATCGACCTCTAGTCAATCTCTTGTACTCTGTACGGACAGTGAACATTGTGACAGTCATCGCCTATGCCCCATCGCAGATGTGTTTCTGCGAAAACATCATATGAAAGGTGAGCCCTCCTTGACCATTCATACGTTCCAACTCCTTCCAAACCGTATGATAGATGCCATATCATGGGGCAGCCTCGGCCACATGGCCCGTTCCACAAACATGTCGACCAGTAGTATTCAATCGACCGACGTTCCAGTTGGTCGATGTCATATGTTGTAGGTGATCCTTGGCATGAGATTGATATTCCGTTGACGGTCATCCATGGGTAAAAACAATAGATTCGAAAAGGAGAAATTGCGTTCATTTGCGACGTCAAATTGGAGGACAACAATGTCAACAATGCAGATGAGCTTTGACTTTGGTGGATTTTGAGCTCCGTTCCCTAATCATGGGTAAATAACGTCGATATTGTGAAATGACTCGATACTTACATTGTGCATCCTGACCCACAGAATGCTTTTCGTCGAATCTTCTCTGTCTGGATTGACCTCTCCAGTCTCTCTGTCCACGAAACCATGACTGTCGCACCATGCAACCCACTCAGTCATTGTACCGGATGGTGTCATGATGTCGATATCTTCAGGGGGATAATCAATGAAAAAGCCAGGTTCTATGACGGCCAAAGCTACTGATCCCCCTATAAGCCCATGAACACTCTCCAATATCTCGAATAACGAATCCATGACTCCGTCGTCCATGAAAGCGCGGATTACGCTCCTGACACGAGTGCTAACGACAGAGCGACAGCTTTCCGCAAAAACAGAGTTTATGTGACTGAGCCGAACAAGTTTCGAAAGGGATGGTTCATCGCTAGTAGCCTGCTCGATGATACAAGAGACTATGTCTGCTGGCAACTGCTCGGGTATTGACATTGTAACCAAAGTAAGCAGAGATGGCACAGTTTGTTATTATTCTTTCCCTTTCCTCATGTGACAATATATATATCAGGACACGCCGGAATGTGAACCTACCTTCACACCATCATGTCCTCTGGTTTTTATGTGACCAGAAACAATGTGATAAAGAATCGCGCCGCCATAGTAAGCTTCAATCTGTCTATGTAGAAGTAAACTAAGCTTTGTGCAGTTCCACGCTCGCACGTACTGGGGATTGCTGTACGAAACAGACTTTAACACGCCACAATTGGTGCGCGTTCCCCTTTACCTAGGAAAAACGAGCGCCAAGAGCTTGGACGACTTGGACACGGACATCTGGATTCGCAGTGGTTCCTTCTTCACTCAATGCATCGACTTGGACGAAAATCGTTTACATGTAGGCCCCTCCAAGGGCGGTAGGCCATACCGTCTTCGTCCTCCTCTCACCATCTACTATTCCAAACGTGTAAGTAATTTTTTTTTGTCACTTTTTTGTACATCCCTGATCCAACCTCTTCTAGCCACCTCCGCCAACATATGCCAGGCACTTCAATAGGGCAATCAAACGCATTTCTGGTAATACAATCGACAAATGGCACGGTAACGTCTTGGTAGTATGTCACGGCAAACGAAGCGCCGTGGCAGGTGTTCAAATGAAGGATGTCTCTTACATCAACAAACGCATCGTTCGGTACGTATGCCGGTCCTTCATCTATGCATTAATAAATTTCTCAAGCAGGTTGATAACCGATGGTACGCTTTCTCAAATCCCGTAATAAGCACTACCCTCCCAGTTAGGAAAATCTAGTTACCGGATTGTTATATATACAAATTCACCTGTTCTCGAGCGCTAATCATGTCCAAGTGGATTGCCATTCGTATTGCGCGAAAACACAAGAACTTCTTGTCTCGAGATAGTCGTATGTTATGTTACTAGCTTGATTCAAGACCACTCATAACCGTAACCCTAGAAATTGTGTCAAATCATGTTGTATGCCTCCAAATCGCGACTTCTCTTTTTCCGCTTTACTTAACATGATAAAGATAACAGGTGTGGCGGCAAACCTGATTATGGGACTAACTATACATTCAAACGTCCAACAAACACCTCAAATCACTTTGGATAGTCATCTTCCAACGTGGAATGAATTGGATTAGGACTATTATGTATTCCACGTATGGCGTATTGTTCTACCCTTTTTCAATCTCCGACTGCGAAATAAATAGTGATTCTCAAGTTTCTGGCATCGCAGCTTCCCACCTAACACTTCGTTTCCTATCAAGAAATTATTGTAAGTACCGCCACGCATGACCTTTTTGTTTTCTTATTGAGAAGCCCACAGACAATGGCATTCAGTGACCCTGCCGTACGCAACCGTTTAATCCATACAGCTCAATACTGCGCGAGTCCAAACTGGAATTCCAGAGTAGGATGGGCCAACTCAAAATCTGGTCAAATCTTGGTCGATGCCAAAAGTGGAGACGAAATGTTCTGCATCGTAGTGGGCACGGTCTCCGAAACACGATTCAAGATGGGGCCCATTGGAAACTACAACCCCGAATTCAACAAGCTCAAGGATGCCAAATACACTTTCGGTTTGGACGAACCAACAAATCCTGATTTCAGACCCGACTGGGCCACCGCTGTCAAAGCCTTAGAGAACGCTGAGAATCTCATACAAGGGACTAAAGATCATCGACACTTTATTGAGAAAATTGGCAATCTCAGGTCGCTGCGACTGAGCGCTCGTGTTCTCCAAGAAAAGGTATGGTTCAATTACAATTATCAACTCAATGATCTAACCGCAAATCACAGGATCCCGGAGTATCAGGTAAATGTGTTTGATATTATTGTCCCCGCCATTGACATTTTTCATAGATGAAATTAAACTATCACATTGGCCTGCGCCGCCAGAGTATCATGACGCTCTAGCCGACTTGGAAGACACGCACACTGTTGCGCCACTCATGGCTTACAACGAAAAAGAATCTCAAATTTTGCCTGAGGAATTGCCATCCGTTCTCAAAGGAACTCTTGTCGAAGTAACCTTCACCCTCCGCCATTATCGTATCAAGAATGCTACGCAAGACAGCCATACATACACTGGAACAATCGAACAGATCATCATCTTAGAACGCGCACCTCCCAAGAAGATCAGTCCTTACCGTAAAGGAAGTGGACCGATCCGCATCCGACCTTCAAATGTTCCCTCTCGGGAAGAACAAGCAGCCGCAGTTCGCGCGTTCTCGTGGTCAAGACCTACCATTCGCGATCCGCTTCCAGTCATGCAAACCGCTGGCTCCTCAGTCAATCTGACAGCAGACGATGCCTCCCAATCTTTTCATAACGTTCAGGGACCTGAACTCGAAGCTTCCAACATTCCGGTTGCGGTCGCAGACGGTCACATTCCATCTTCCGGTATTACCATTTCTCCAACTCCAGCCCTCGATCAAACGGCCCCACTTTCACCAACTACTTTCCCCACTGTGCCACCTTCAGCTGCAGTGGCCGCATCCTCGATGACGTCAAGTGCGCCCCCCCTTGAGAACCATGATACATTGTCACCGACCACCAACCCTATACCACCTTCAGGTACCTCAGAGACTCAGAACATACGGGCCCGCCAAACACTTATCATTCCTTCCTTAAAAGCTTTAGGGAAACGAAAAGCGGATGAAGCTATTGACGATGAAAGGCCAACCAAGAAATCCTCCAAATAAGGTATAACATCTTTAATCTTGTGATCTTGACGAATTGCATCTAACCATATCTCAGGAGAGACATCATATCCTTGAATTTTACACGGCGGTTTCCAAGATCATGATTGTTACATCTCCATTTCGTCAGCAACGGCTTTGGTTTATCCTTTTATGCATATCTCTCACCTCTTGACGAATTCTTAAACACCGCGATTATTCGTGCCTAAGGAAACTTAGGCCTTCCTCCATATGTATTATTTTTTTGCCATGCCTTCCACGTTTCCTTTTCAGTATGTCTCTATTGCTCTTCTGCACTTGCCTCGGATTTACGCATCGCATTCACGAGGTCATGCTCAATTCAATATGTGGCTAGTACCAGGAACTGCGTAATGGCGTGTATTGATATGACGTATGACATTTATTGTAATCTTTGTAACAACATAGTCTCAGTATATTTACCGTAACATAAAAGACAACTAAATTTTGAGCTCCAGTTTCTGATATCCGCGTTGAAAATTTTGGCATAACTACAAACGTACGCTTTCCAGCAATTAATCATATTCAAAGCTAACTGTTTAATAGAATGAGTAGTTCTCTTTCATGCAATAATTCGTCGGATCGCCAAGTATTTCAAGTGCTCTACTGGTAAAACCTAACTCACCTTTGATCAAGGTTGCGCTAGGCATTTCAAAACCCAGCTTGTACACACAACGCCGGTTTCTTGCTTACGGCAAACAGTTGTTCGTCACTGAATACGATCCTATTTCCAACACCTATCAAACTCCTACTTTTGAATACCAACTTCGAGCTACAACTCACCTGCATGTAGTGCGATGGTTCTGATGCGCTGGGATAAAGTAATTTAGCCAATCTGTCGACTTGTATAAAATAACCACGGATCCTTTAAGCCACGTACATCTTCCAAAAAAAAAACATTTCTCTGCCCCGCTGTACCTCTCACCCTTGAGCAGCAGTACCCTACAGAATATGTAGATTTCCGCCTTGATCTAAACATCGTCGCACTCCATACTCGTAACGCCGAAAAAAGGTTAGTATTGACCATTACCTTACATGCAACACATTGAACTGGCCTTCTTGTTCACGTTTTTAGGGTTCTGCACCTGTTATCATGCGTATCTGTGAACCCAAGACAAATGCTACTTATCTTTGTGTCTGACAAAATCATCGTACATGGAGCCAAATCAGAAGACGATTCACGCTTTGCATCCCTTAAATATGTGAGTGCTAAGGCTTGGTCTGGACGGACGAAAATTTCTCCAAGTTCAACCTACAGAACATCATCCGTAATTGACATCAAGTTACCCAATCGCCTGGATAGCTTGACTCATAGTCACGGACAGTTCAGCTGTTATAAACTCTCTCGCATTATATAAACTCTCTCGCACTCTATAAACTCATCGTTCACCACAACGCCCCAAAATGAGGACAAAACTGTTTTTGAGGAACAACGTATTGACCAAATCTCCTCGTCGCAACGATGAAATCGAACACGTCCTATGCAACATCGGTAAAGTCAAGAAGGAGGTCGATGATGTTTTCGGCGACCATGAATGGGCCATTGTAATCTAGTGAGTTCATAGCCGTCGTTTCGGAATCCATACTTATCACCTTTTAGCAATGGACTTCATAATTCGAGGAACGTTGGTCGCCACTCGACAGTTTTCGCCTTCGTGCAAGGCGGCCAAAACCTTTTTTTGCAATGCTGGGCCGTGCACATCTTCGAAAATGGACGCACTGATTATTTCTTCGACCCGAGCCGCGAACTCCTACGTCAACAGATGACGCCCGTTAGCAGTAAGTTCTTCATTTGAATCCCTTACTGAGATTGGACTCGATATCACCATAGTAATCTTCGCCAACGGTTTCGTCGCGCACACGGTGACCTTCAAAAGGGATGGGAGGATTACGGTGGAGTAAAAGATCGCTAAATAGTATAGACGTGAAAACTTGCAGATATACCCCTAGACACAGAGCAAATTAAATGCGTAATTCATCTATATCTATGTGCAGGTTACAAGGCATAACCTAGCCCACTTAAAATTAGCTACGCTCAGTTGATCTCGATCCGCATTTAGCACCCGATCTTTTTCAGTCACCATCGTTCTCCGTCCAAGCCTTTAATATTGAGTCGCTGTCGTCTTGAGCCTCGGCCACAGTTGGAGGCAGTGGTATAAGTACATCATATCCCATGAAGCTCTGCACGTCCTCACCCGACGAAATGTTAGCTTAGTAAGAAGAAATCTGATCCTGGACTTGATGGCTGTGTGGATTCCCCTAGAGCAACACAGAGCGATGCTGATCATCTGCACTCATTTTTTTTGTGCCTAAATTCAGAATTTTAATGCGATTTAACTACAAAATAAATCCAACCCATAAAATCCAAGCAAGGGTTTTGTTGACATTGGAACAATGTCAAACTCTAGTTCTGATTGGAAATCAGTAATATACAATCTACTAAAGGTGGGAAGAGGAGGGGGGTCAAAAGGACAGGGTTCATTGAGGGTCCATGGGGGTGGGAAGACCCTGAATTGCCATTTTAGGTACAGTCATCCACCCACCAATGATATGCCACCATCATTTGATGCACTTTTGACCAACTAATATCTCACTCAATACTACATCAATCTTTGTGAAATAAATTGCAACGTGCACTACAAGCTCACATCTACCGTAGTACAAAATTTGGGAACAATTGAAGCAGTATTGGTGCTGCTGTGAAGTTTTCAAAACAGACTGTTTTTGGAAATTGCTGCAATACAGTCACACCACCCAATGATACACCCATAATTTTGACTTTTCTTCCTGACCTGTGGTTCAAACATTCTGAAATTTGGTAGGGTTATAGAATGTAATTTATCTCAGATATTTATGTAGTTTTTATGGCTGAATGTTGTACTTCAAATTGTTGGACGCAATTTCTCAGTTTCGGCGTAGTCTCCTGTAGGCAACTCCTATGATGATGGTGATGACAGTCGATCTCCCTCATATGGAGTCTGCTTTTAGTCACGCCCATCAAACCGTAGTAAAATAAATTGATCACGTGTTGTTCCCACGACCACGTCATATTCACTAATTAGTGATGCTTTCAACGCGATATTGAGGAGAGCAGACGCGTTCTATGTCTCAAAACCCTCAAAGAACCCTTACATAAAATTCAACAGTACTTCTGGAAGGAGGATATGCTGCCAAATCATTGGTCCACTCAAGTGTCTCTTGCAGAAAAGCGAAAAAGCATCAAGTTTGCGGCATCTGGGTCGCTGACCTCGTCCTCCCAGGTACCCACATCAGGTAGAGGGTTTGACGTGGTCGAGTCTGACAATAGAGGCAAACTTTGTTGTCGACAGGCCCAAACTCTGTTGTTGACAGGCCCAAACTTCGGCCTTTCCCATCTTCGATACACTCTGGCCCGAAATTTCATTACTTTTTCTTTGGTAACTGTGTTTAAACGATGTTTGGAGGTTCTGAGAACCGGGGGTGGCGAGATAGGCTGGGTAGGTTTGAAATACAGTATCTTTGATGATGGGTGTACCGGAATTTGCATCGTGAGTAGTTCACAAAGGGTAAAATGGGCGAGGAGGCATTGCAAATGAGTGAGAGGAGTACTGGGTGTATATTGAGGGTGTTCATCGCTGAGCATGGCTGCGGATGCCTTTCACTATCCAAACCCGACACGTCGTGTCTCGTTGATTAGCGCTCTCACATGACTCAAACGTGGGAATAAAGGGCATCAATTTTTTACTACGGTTTGATGGGCGCGATTGAATGCAGACTAGTTTCGGCGTATCATTAGCAGGTGGATGACTGTAGTTTAAAATCATTTTTTTCTGCAACAATGGTTCATCAAAATTTCCCAAAGTCCAGGATCAAATGCAGAACTAAAAAAGGAGTCGATTGCGCTATTTTCATGATTTTAGGGGTCCATTTGAGGGCTGGCCAATATTTTGGGGGTAAAATTTCTCATTTCATCAATTTTGAAAAATCGGCTCGTGGAAATCGAAGCGTTGAGTCCTAATCTTCACATTTCTGCAATAAAAAGTACTATTGAAGGTTGTGCAGGGTCCTCACATCACGATCACAAAATTAGTTGACTTTGGCTGTCCGCGACTGTACTGTCATTTTGGCTCCGATGATGGATCCAGCTTGCACAGCGGCCAATGGGGAAAGAGCTCTTGCAGCGCGATAGCGGAAACCGCGGTCCCCAAACGTGATCTCGGCAAAAACAGGGGTAGGAATAACTCAGTTACGTATACATAGTTGATAAAGTGCTCTCGAAGTCGGGGTGAGCGAAGCGTCTTATTTTTATTCTCTACCCAGTACTGATTGGGCAACTAGAGTTTACGCTAAGAAGTGCACGTCCTGCTCTAGCGGAAGAACCAGATCAGTCTATAACCATGGAGAAGCTAGGAAAATACTGCAGCCTAGGTTGGTGGCAGACAGAGCACCTTCCATGGTAGGTACATATTTTTTTCTGAAGGGTGCGCCAGCTAATTCCCATCTTCCTTTGAGCAAAAAAACTCAGTAATTTTCTCATAGCTGCGAGTGCGGACAAGAAAGCGGTTCTTTGGTGATAACCAAACCGATCCTCCGCCCCAATTAAGTACGGTGATAGGCAAATCCATTGGGTGTTTCCTAGGCTGCGTAAGCCTTTGACTGCGTCGAGATTCGCCGCCGATGGGGCAGAAACATGGACTTTGGCAACATCCATTGGGCCCAAAAAAAATCAACGGACACTTGCTAAAGAACGATACTGCTTGGAGAGTGAATCGGATGGGGATGTATAGCAAAATCCTCTGCACGATCCCAGAGAGTCATTTCTCGCCAAGTCACTTCAACTATCCTTCACCCAATTTACTTTGTGGGGGCGATAGCCATATCATTTTGGTCAGTGAATTTTGGAACTTGCAAATCAAAAAGAATTAGAATTGTAACTTCACCTAGAACTTCCCAGGTGAAAACAAATAATGGGTGAACATTTCTTCCTGGTGCAGTTCATCAACCAGTCCAGTAGGGTATGACCAACAGAGCATTGGTGATTTGATTGATTCCATGAATCCACTTTTTCACTAGCAACTGTCCACTAACAATCATACCGCGACCCTTCTGACCACTGTTGTGGTCATCGTCATAATGACCAACTCGCCATTTCCACCCAACCTTGTGTCAGCTGTTGTCATAGACACTGGTGGATCGATTATTAACTCTTTCGGTGTCAGGTTTCCAACACTAGATTGGTCCTGGCCATCGCTGCCAATGGGACCCAGTTTTACGAGGCGCCAAAGACGCCAGGGCTTCCTGAGGATGAGTCGTCACTTTGCAACAGAATCTGAACTGATATTATGAAGGTAGTACTTATGATAGGCAGCAAACAGTACATACGTGACGACTTCCTCTCTTATCCATATTCAAGTATAATGTGTTGTTCAGCCACCCAATCCTAATGTCAAGATCAGAGTCAGCAGAGGCCATTGTCCATGTAAGAAAATGCTCACTTCCATACATTTTCCTCAGGGTCACTTGCATTGAAGACCCAGCTGACTGGATAAGGATTGGCGACAACGGTCCCGTCTGCCAACCCTGATTCAATCGTAACATAATTTCCATTGTGCACACTCCTAATTGAGTAGCCAGCTCCCATTGGAGAGATTTCCCACTGTTCAGAACGCCAGTCAGTATACGCCGGAGTAGTGTAAGGGGGATTTCCATGCCTGTTGATTTTTATTTCCATGTGCGGGGTGCGCTAAAGATCGCGTCAAGGTAGGTGTAATACTAAGTAGTAGGAAGGACAATGCGTGTTGTTTAATAGCCTACCAATGATTAGTAGTCTTATTATTCCCTGCATGGAGATCTACAACATGATTGGGACTAAAGGCCTGTTTGATCTTGTAGTGGTGTTGCAATCCTTGGTAAGTGTGATGACCAGTGACATGCCGTGACATAGTGTCACAGGGCCAATTTCTTGAGACATGGACTTTGTACCTTCCACAACACCAATCCAATATATTTTTTGCAGTGGGTTTGAGGGAATGATGTGATTGAATCCACTGAGAGAGTTTTCCATGTAGAAAATGTATTTATTGCTCCAAAAATGCGAAATCAGCTTGTTTTCCCTGCCAAATTTGGCACTCTGGAGAGATTGGACTATAACTTTCCAACCACAACACGTATGAACATGGTTTGTAGGAGGATATTACTTAGAATTTGAATTCCAATCGATCTACGGATCCAGAATTTTTATTTGTGGCCCCTATGTCGAGATCACCCCTAAGAATGAGCACTTTAACATAGTTATGGGGTAGTAATTAAAATTATGGACCCGTAGGATTGAAGCCACATACTAATCGGTTATTTAGTCTCTGCAAATCTAAGCCAAAATCCTATCCATTGTAATGCTGATAGCTCGAGTAGGCAACATTGGGCTAATAGGTGCTGTATAGCCACCAAAATCAGACACATTGTAGATTTTTATACAATTGAATAGAGACTATCTATACAATTCTGGCGCATTTTTTTCTTGTAAATCGGTGGAGATTTGACTGAGCTACATCATTTACAACTTTGAGCTTGTCGGAGAAGCATCACCAGTCTGCCAAATTGGGAAGGTGCCTGTTTTGGCCACTACTTATAGATGGCCCAAACTTGTAAATGGTGTAGCTCAGTCAAATCTCCACCGATTTACAAGAAAAAAAATGCGCCAGAATTGTATAGATAGTCTCTATTCAATTGTATAAAAATCTACAATGTGTCTGATTTTGGTGGCTATACAGCACCTATTAGCCCAATGTTGCCTACTCGAGCTATCAGCATTACAATGGATAGGATTTTGGCTTAGATTTGCAGAGACTAAATAACCGATTAGTATGTGGCTTCAATCCTACGGGTCCATAATTTTAATTACTACCCCATAACTATGTTAAAGTGCTCATTCTTAGGGGTGATCTCGACATAGGGGCCACAAATAAAAATTCTGGATCCGTAGATCGATTGGAATTCAAATTCTAAGTAATATCCTCCTACAAACCATGTTCATACGTGTTGTGGTTGGAAAGTTATAGTCCAATCTCTCCAGAGTGCCAAATTTGGCAGGGAAAACAAGCTGATTTCGCATTTTTGGAGCAATAAATACATTTTCTACATGGAAAACTCTCTCAGTGGATTCAATCACATCATTCCCTCAAAACCACTGCAAAAAATATATTGGATTGGTGTTGTGGAAGGTACAAAGTCCATGTCTCAAGAAATTGGCCCTGTGACGCTATGTCACGGCATGTCACTGGTCATCACACTTACCAAGGATTGTGCACCACTTGTAGATACCTGGAACAATATCTCAGATTTGTTCCATTGGTGAATTCGTTGGATCAGAGAATGATACAATCTGGCATCCAACTGGCATCGATTGCTGAAGCGCTGAGGGAGGAGTGACTAATCATGTTGTCAACGTCTTTTCCACGATCAGAATGAAGTCACCTTGCTGGGTGCCAGACATGCCAGCGGTCCAGCACCATGGCCTTTTTTTTTCACGGTGTAGTCGGACTCTATACAGTGCTGATTGGGCGACTAGAGGCTAGGAGAACGGTGCGCGTCCTGTTTACCAAGGCAGATACCGCAGGCCCTTAGAACCAGTTTACAACCTTGGAGAAGCTAGGAAGATACGGCAACCAACTCATGGTAGGTTGGTGGCAACCTTCCGTGATGGTAGGGTACATATTTTTCTCTGCTGAGGCGCCTCAACTTCAAGCCTTCCTTTGAGCAAACAAACAGACACCATGACACACTCAGTGTTCTCGCGTCTCTCAAAGTTCTCTCAGAGTCATAGACGTCGGACAAAGCGGTTCTTTGCTGATAACCAAACCGACCCTCGGCCCCAATTACTTACAGTGACTTGACATGTCCATTGGGTGTTTCCTGGACCTCGAGGCTTTCGGCTGCAGAAACAGGGACTTAGGAAAATCTATAGAGCTCAAAAAATAATAATCAACGGACACTTGCGAAAGAACATTGACACTGCGGCTTGGAGAGGCGGCGGTCTCACCTGAGAGTGGTTTCATTTTCTCAAGAGACACGTTGAAGACACGATTGAACCTCGCATGTATATCACAACGACTCGGATTTATTTTTACATGTCGAATTTCCATTTCAAATTCTGCCAAATAATCACCTAGTTAGCTGTAGTGCGAGAAACCTGGTCAGCATTCACGCGCACGGCGTATAACAGAGATTAATACTGACCTTGCTCGAAAGTCCAAGTTTGGTTGGTACCCTTCCACCGACCCCAGATAGTGATGGGAGTTCCTGGGTTCGGGTTTCCATGATCAGACAAGTCGACGTTATGCCTGGTGTTCGGGACGCAAATCCTACATAAACCAAGCATGTTAACGCGTGGTATCCATCGAATCAGCATCTACTTAAAAGCGACAACATACCTGAGAACGTTGACGTTATCCTCATCAGGCCAGATGTTCCAGCCAAAAGGGTTCGTGGATCCGACAACAGATGCGTTATCGGACGCCTCGCCTTGAATGGCGAGGTATCTCCCTGTGGCGACGCTCTTGAAGTACCACAGCCCGTTCTGGGTCGATGCTACCCACTGCGTATCATCGCGATCAATCGATGTGGACTGTTGGTTTGGCGAGATAACTTCGTACCTTCTGGTTGTCCCCACCGTGCCAGTTATATCCGGCAACTAGTAGATTTCCTTCAGCCACAGAGGATCTTCTAGCAGTCATACGCACCAGACCTATTGTCGTGCGAGTTTAAATCGATGACGGTGTGCCCTTTCACGTTGACGATTTTGTAGATGTTACCGTCGCGAACGTCAGCCATGGTTGTGTAGGATGTATCCAAGATGTATCTTTATCTGATCATCTCGAGTGGGCTCACCTTTATACGCCACGGTTCCGAATTCGAAGGCCTTGGCGAGCAGCTGATCTTCCAATTATGGCCCCTCCTCAACCGTGCGTGAGCAGATGGGGCCAATTTGGGGCCAATGGGAAGCTCCAAGTCCATCTCCAACATTTGCGAATGATGATGCAAGATGCTTCCCACGTTAGGACGTCAGGACGACCTTTTGAAGTTCGTTATGTTGCGTATAAAACTATCTCTTCAATCTTCAAAACGACAAGTTGTCGACGGAGAAGGCAGCCTTTAGTACGATCATATAATAATTTATGGGAAACATGTGGATGCGAGGTCGCGCGTATATACTTTTACATCTCCAAATAGCCCAACGTAAACTGAGGCAACAACTCTCGAGTCATATGCACGCATATACCAGCAGAAAAAGAAGCAAGAGCAGAGCTAACAATCGAGAGTGGTGTAAGACGGATTCACAATAAAACGCGAGAAAGCATGTAACACGGACGGAAAGTAAAGCGATGAGTGCAGGGAAGAGGTTATCAAACGATGCCTTTGATGAGCATACTCTCCAGCCGGTAGAATTCGGGGACGATGGCAGCGTACGTCATGAATGCGTCGATGTCAGGCTCCGCAACTTTGGCCAAGCCAACCTGGGCCTCAGTGTCTGCCGTCGGTAGCGCAACCACCGGTGTGAGAGGGGTTGGCGTGGTTGGCGTCCCAGAGTTTCCGTTTGCGCTCAGAGCAGGGGTGACGACGCCAAGGTTTCCAAGCCCTAGATCTGGTGTAGTGAACGTGGTGGAGGGAGTCAGTACCGAGCTTGTGCTGCTGACGATTGTGTCAACGGTTGAGCCTGTTTGCGTCCTCAATCGGGAGGATCCAGCAACGTCACTGTAAGCACCACTGCCATAGAGGCCACCACCAATGACGCCAGGGTTTACAACCTGCCCCAGGCGTCCACTCCGCTCCAACTCAAGTTCCTCGTCTTCATCCTCCTCCACAAACACGGTAGCTCCAAGTCCCGATCGATGACCATATGGTGTGCTCGTCCCGCTGTTCCCTCCACTTCCACCTCCCAAATTCAGCCCTACCCCAAGCATGCTTCCACTTCCATTGATGTTAGTCCTCAGTGGCGTCTGCGAGCTTGCTACCCATCTCTTCCCCAACAAACGCTTGATTTCATCTTCAAATCCTGCCAACCCCCCTGAACCCCATTCCCGACCCCATACCCATCGCGCGACATAAGCCCCACCAAGAGAAGCTCGTCCTGGATATCCTTGGGCAGGAGCATTTCGATGGGGGGCAACTTGAGCAGAATCTACTTGTGTGCTTGGCACAAAGATGGGGGCATTGAATATGTCCCCGACAAGGTTGGCCACGCTAGGAAAATTGGCGGCCGCACCAGTCGCGAGGATCCTAGACGGGAGTGGGGCGTAATCGTATGGGTCAAATGGTAGCCCAAGGCTGGAAAGAGCAGCCGATGATCGACCAGACAATGGCGGTGTTTGGCTCAAACCAGATTTCCTGGGCCCCAATAGACCCGTTGCGATCATGCGAGACCATTTCACCCTGAATGAGAGTAGCTGGCTCTCAAGAAGACAGCGCGGGTTCGCGCGAAGATCACGAAACTCGTTGACTTTGATACCAGTTTCAAAACGGTAGATCCCTTTCACCCGAGAGTATGGGTAGCTGTCACCTTGAAGGTGCCAGAAACTGAATAGCTTGTCGTCAAGCCTTCAAACGCAGTAAATTGAGTAAGTGACTAGATGACGGCATTGAATGTCGATGTGCGCACCCAATAGATCCCCCTGGTGGCACGATGGCGACAAGGCGATCGAAAGCGCTCCAGCTCTTTGTATACATATCACGTACGAGGGCACGTGGGACATCAGCATTCCTGGAAATTGTAAGTAAGATGACACCATTTCGAAGGAAAAATTACCTGCTACAGAGTACGGCAATGTATTTCCGTTTTTCTCCTGGATCTTGAGCGGGATGAGGGAATAGATTATAAAGGCGCGTAGGGATATAATGCTGTGCTGGTGTGAGTAAGGTATCCATCGGACCAAAGGAGAGGACAGCGTCGCCTGCAGAGGGACACAAAGATAGGTATGTTGACAAATAGTCAGACGTGAATGGAGCCACAATGGTATCTAAAGATCAGGTAAATAGACTGAGAGAGCAACGAAAAACACAGAACCCACCTGGATCGAAACTGTAACGTTCCACAAGGTATCTAGAGACATTTCCAAGTCGCCTTCCCCCGCCAGAGACATCAACATCCCCGAACCACCCTCTAACTCTTCTGCCCTCCTCTCGACTCCCACCAACAATGTCTAAAACACCCTCATCCCAGAAACCTTGTCCAGGGGCGTGGCCAAGGAGGCTAGCAGCATTTTGATTGCCGCCATGAACCCACAGACCGGTAGCGCAGGCTTCAGCCTCGCTCATGCTCGTCCACTTTCCTGTTATAAGACTCCCCAAGAATGCGCTTGCCAGCTGTAAGCGACCAGTCCTTGCCCAAACTTCTTGAGGCCAACTTTCCCGTACCCGAAGCAGCTGGGCAGATACCATGGATGCGCTCGCAGGGATTCCTAGACGAGCTGCCATGTGATCTGGCCCTCCCAGTAGTGCTTCAATGGCAAGTGAATGGGTATGTGAAGATGTGTCTTGTGAAGTGGGTGTATTAGGCAGTGAAAATGAGTGAGCAGGAAAATGAGAATGAAGTGGAATATGTGGGTCCAGTGACGATAATGAAGGGACGGGGGACGATTTCCACCAGACGAGAGCATGCTAAAAATATACAGAGTAAAATAAATAAATCGGCTACCAGGAAATAACATAAAAGCGAAGACTAACCTGTGCAGAGCCTCCAATGCCTCTTATCCTCGTCAAGTCGTAGTTTCTGTGTAGTTTTTCGAAGAGCGTATCTGTATCACGTGATTTCACGGTGATCGAGAATAGATCATTAGTCATTTGGCCAAAGGCAATAGAGTCCGAGCAGAAAATTTGCTTCCGCTTCGTAGTGAGAAAAGAAGGGAGAACTCACCAAGGCCTTTGATCCACATCTCTACTGGCGTCGTGTAAGCATCTCCTGGCGTCGTGAATATGCCTCCCTGGGTTCTAGAGAAGGATATCGTGAGATCAGCGCTTCAAGAATAAAGTCGAGATGCACACTGGTATTCTGACAACTCCGTGTCAAAGTCCACGCTTTCCACCCCTACGAGTTCAAGACTCTCATCTACAATCGAGGCTCGCAGCTGGTCCGTCGCCAACTCAATGCCCAAAAAGAGCGCTGGTCCAATTTTTGGCGTAGGTGGCATTGCTTTTACGGATATATTAATGTTGGTGGTATCTTGGACGTGGTATTTCGAAGTGCTTGGCGCTACGATATAAGCCGAGCGGTGATTTGCGTGGGCAATTGGTGAAGCGTTATTATGCAGGTGGGTACGACAGAAGGAACGTGAGTTGGCAATCTAGTAAGATGCGTAGATTGTTGAAGGCGTCGATGAATGGTGACCACAGTCTGTGTCACTCCTTGTTGTAGTGCTGCAAGAGAAGAACGATGTCGTAGAAAGACTGCAGCCGAAAAAAAGATGGCCCAGCGAGTTCGAATTCTCAGGCTGTTCGCTGTCTCCAAGAGTTGTCCATCAGACTTGCATATTACGTAACCACTCAATCGCGTCGTACACCACCAACTCCCTTCATGCTTGTAACCACATGCCCTGTAGTCTCCTCGTCGTCAAAATTGAAAACTCGCGGCAATCTTTGGCACCCCTCAAGCACTCCTCTATTGAAATGGCTTTTTGTCGGTTGGCGCACTTTCAAATCATCTGGTATTGGGTTCAGGGCCTCCCTGCCGTTACAACGTTGCGCCACGATGTCCAGGTGATCTGTCTTCAAACGAAATGAAATCTTGGCGTGTAACAGGCATAGTCTGGGGCTTGAGTTCTTTTATACCCCAGTATAAATTCTGAGGATCGTGGTCCACTCTTACAACTATAATCCTATATGCAATCGACCAGCCTCGGCCGCCCGAACGGCTCAATATTACATCGATCGGTGTTAGTGTGCCCCTTGCACCCCCTGAAGTCGAACGACCTCTTTCGATGGGCCCGGAGTATCAGCGCATTTTTTGCACTTGATGCTCCTCGACGTCGTCGCATCATTTCTTTGTCGCTAAGAATATGTATTTTGCTCGCTGTGGCGAGAAAATCTAAGTTCTGCAGCCTTGTCCCAACAAAGCTATGTAACTGGAGCACACACATCGCGAAGTGTTGGGTTCTCAAAAGCTGGACCTGTTTACATTGTGCTTCTGCTTCACCTGGACTCCGCGAGAGTGGCGATATCGATACTCCCCGTGGTCCGCCGCAAGTGGTTTTAATTTACAGTTGGCTTTCGCTTGCTTGTGAAAGGATGCGCTAATATGTTATCAAAACGGCCTATCTGGATGCACACAGCCTCATTTCAATCCAAAATGGTTCCTTCTCCGACATAACAACTCGACTCACACCCCCAAAAGGTCCTTTAGGATTGAGGCAGGCCGCCGTTTTAATTGCTGAAAAACATGCCCCCATCTTGAGTATCAAACTCAGACTGAGCGTGTGGATCACCAGTTGTGCGTCTTCGTGCGTCTTTTGATTGCCCATAGTAAGACGGCAATCCAACATCCTTATACTCACCGGGGGACGATCGAGGCCCGAGGCTCACCGGCTATGACATAAAAGACGTCCCATCGCAATTTAAGCTTTCTTCTCGGGCTTTACAGCAAGATGCAAAAACGTAGACACCTCTCCAAATTTCCCAGACTCCGCCTCGCTTTGTACAAACAACTGCTTTAGGAAATGAGCGGGTGTGAGTGACGCAAGCATTCTGTTCTCGCTCCACCAACCTCCACTTCGTGCATTCGCTAGCGTCTCAGAGTCTATGTCATTTCCTATCAACCCTCGTAACAATGAGATGCCGTTTTTGTTCGGCAGATATAAAGCGGTAGTTCCCTGACATATTTGAAGATGGGAAAAGAGAAGGGAAAAGAGAAATTATATAGAAGTGGTGCGCCATGCAAGCGCCATGAAGTCACTATGACGCGTCGTGCGGCGGAGTTGCACCAAATGCGGTTGTTTGTACAAAGCAAGGCGGAGTCTGGGAAATTTGGAGAGGTGTCTACGTTTTTGCATCTTGCTGTAAAAGCATGTAAAGAGCGTTTGCGTCCTCAGCTTTTCATACCCCATCTCATTTATCGAGCCACCTCTGTAAAATGGAGATCGTTCAGTCTGGTTTGAACTTCAGGATCACCAACGCCAGGTCAGGAACAGTCTTAGATGTAGCTAGCGACAACATTTCCGGCGAGTATTCGCTATTTTGAATTTAACAGAGCGGGATCTAACGAGGTGTTGTAGTTGTTGGGAATCAGTGGATACAGGGAGAGAATCAGAGTGTCAGATTTTTCTCTTGAGAAGTCGTCATCGAAAAATAAACATGACCTCATTTCGATATCTAGTGGATTACGACCTGGACCGGCAACAGCTGGACAATTCGCTCCTCTTTGTCTGGGTTATACGTCGGTTTGGCCGGCTCAGCCGCTGATGGGACTCGTCTTATAGTCAGCGCCGCGCCCTTCCAGTGGGATATTTGGCATGATACTGCAGATCCCAGGACGTACCGGTTCGCACCCACCCACCCTGCCTGTGATTGAGCTGACTTCACGCTAATTTCGGAGCAGGATTTTTGTTCCAAACACCCATTTCAATTGGGACCTCTCGAGCCATGGAAGTTCGGCTCCCAATACACCTACCACTGTCTGGTATACCTATGAAGATGACGCCGTTCACCAGACGTGGACGTTTGACAGAGGTTCGTTTATCAATCCGCCGTTTCCACAAAAATGCTCAACCGGATTTGCTCCTAGTATGACTATATGGGCAGTCTGAATGACTTCATCGATAGCCAAAGGCATCGAGATGCATTTTGAGTGCCGCCAATTATTTTTCTTGACATTTTCTTGGACAAATCCGCGATTAATCAATTTGTCTTGAACGCTATATTCATGTATTTCGTCGGTAATCGTATCTCGGCTTCAGTTGTGACGTTGTGCACACACATAATCGCCATCGAAACTTGCATCGGATGCAGAGGCGGAACGCCTTCCAGGTCCACGACTTTTGAGATAAATTTTGGGAACCAGACTACCATCGCAACAGCGGTTTTGTTTCACTGCTTCCTGGACGTGTGCCCTAGAGACAAATCCCCGAGATATTAGCAGTGATAGAACCCATGTCTCTAAGGATACAACACGGTGCACGTCCTTCCCCCGATGACCATCTCTTGTCGTGGCTCGTTTTTTATTTAGTTGCATATTATAATCCTTCATTCGAAGTTTACTTCATGGGGGCACCGATACCATGTCATTTTAGTCAGTGAATTTCGTAACTTGAGTCATGAAGAATTAAAATTGTAACTTCACCGAGAACGAGTTAAGACATGTAGTATGGGCGAATATCTCTTCCTGGTGCAGTTCAGCCGTTGACTCTGGATCAACCGATCCGGTGGTGAGACGAAGCGCGGTATGACCACTTTCACACATCTTATTGCTAGCGACTCCCTGGCAATCACACCGCAACCCTTTTGACCTTTGTGACCGTAGTAGTCACTGTTGTAGTTGTCGTCGTAATGGCCAACTCGCCATTTCCACCCAACTTCAATCCTTCCGCATCAATAATCGTATCAGCTGTTGTCGTGGACGCCGGCGGATCGATAATTAACTCTTGCGGTGTCGGGTTTCTGACGCTGGTTTGGTCCGGGATGTCGGTGGCAATCTCACCCAGTTTTACGAGGCGCCAACGACTTCCTGACAATGAGTCATTACTTTGCAATATAATCTGAATTGATATTATGAGGGTAGTTATAATAGGAAGCAAAAGGTACATACGTGACGACTTCCACTCATGTCCATATCAAATAATAATGCGTTGTTTGGCCAACCAATTCTAATATCAAGATCATCAGCAAAGGCCATTGACTGTGTAATAAATGCTCACTTCCATACATCCTCCTTGCCACAGTCACTTGGATCAAAAACCCAGCTGACTGGATAAGGATTGGCAACGACGGTCGTCCCGTTTGCTAACCCTGATTCAATCGTAACATAATTTCCGGTGTGCACACTCTTAATTGAGTAGCCAGCTCCCAATGGAGAGATTTCCCACTATTCACGACGCCAGTCAGTGTACGCCGAAATATTATAAGGGAGAATTCCATGCCTGTTGATTTTCCCATCCATGTGCGGAGAACCCTAAAGATCGCCTCAAGGTGGTAGGTTTATTAGGAGGACAACGCATGTTTTTAGCCTACCAATGATAGTCTTATTATCCACTCCAGAGAGATCTAGAACACAATCGCGAATCGAGACATTCTCAATCTTGTAGATACCTGGAGCAAGATCTCGGATTTGTTCCATTGGTGAACTCGTTGAATCGGAGAGTCCTAACATTCGTCCTGATACAAATTGCAGGGGTACTAGATGTGACCGATAATGAGAGCGGAGTATCAAAGCGGAGGGGCGAAGCAAATCCGGTATCGATGTTCCGACCATCGTCACCTCTAGTCGTCCCAGATTGGAAGATCGTCATGAACGGTGAAGTATTTTGAGCGAGGACTTCCTTTCGCGTCACACGGACCCATTTGAACACCCCAGCCCCCGTCCTGTCTAACACCATACTCAAAAAAAGTCTGGAAGGGGCCCTCCCGGAAAGTTGCCAGTCTCAGTTGACTGCAAGTTGACTGTAAGAAGGTCGGGTGTCTTGTTGGGTGTCGTTTCCAAACCTCAGCTTTGTTTGCCGACGCGTTGTTTTGGACTGTTTTGGTCTATCCATCAAGTACTCATCATGCTCAAGCGCTCATTAAAGTCTGTGGCATCATCATCAGGCTCTCTCGCTAGATCACGGATTTCGTTGACGTTGAACGCGTCGCAGCGCAAAGGTACCTACCTTTACGCATCGATGAACCTACACGACGTTGGTTTCTGAGCTCTCCCCCTTGATCCTCCTTTTGCTCTTAATCTTTTCAACTTCTCATGACCTAGTATCATCTTATAACTGATCGATTCGGTCTTCATCTCAGATCCTGAGCCAAATGTTAGCACTAAGTCCAAAATGCTTGTCAGGGGCGCCGAAGATTTTACTTGCAATGCTCTCATTGATTTTTTTGATATTTATTGCTGGAACTGGAAGGGCTGAAGCGCGAGCCGTAGTAAGTAGCAATTCGTCATATCGGGCCTCCTAGGCTGATTCTCTTTTAGGTACGCCCAGCTTCAGGAAAACACTGGAATTACGGAGAGCCAGTGAACAATCCATCCAGGTACTTAGCAACTCTCTGTGTTTATTATATTACCTAAAAACCGGATCAAGTACCCACCCAGAAGAACAGGTTACACTCCATTCGATAGAGGCAATGTCCGCAATCCGAATCGGTTGCGCGAACTGCGATTCTGCAATGGAAACAGACCAGGTAGAGAGGAGAGTTAGGGAATACTGGTACCAATCGCGAGATATTTTTCTCCGAAGATTGACAGATGCACAAGTAACGTGAATCTCCCCTCCTTTTGATCTGCCCCGTCGCTTGTTGATTCAATTTATGACAGGGTGTCGGAAGGTCGTATGGGTCGGTCTATCTGGGTCACATTTTTTAAAGGCCACACGACGATCCATACACAGATGAATCTTGGTTGACAAGCTCTTCATTTTGAATAAAAATACGTGATGAGCCCGTTTTGAGTTCTGGTCATGATAGAGATCAATTCTATCCGGAATTCTCTTGCAATAGACTAGTCAGACCGCGATTAAAGACCAGTTCAGGACAGAAATGCCTAACAACTATGTACTACATGCCGAGAACTCAGAACATAGCTGCATCAGTATTCTAGGAATTGCCAGCCGCCGGCAATTGCAGCTATGTACCGGCACTTCATTCTTAAACATTACATGTATCATGGACGTTGGATGGACGTTGGAATGACGTCAGCTTTCAGCAACAAGGACTGTGCGACCAAAATAAAAATCGGCTGCCGTGTCCACCTTCAACTCTGCCCGCTCGAACGGTGGGTGAAAAATCTATACGCGGTAAAAATAAAGGGTAGGCTACACAAAAATACGCTATCATATGAGTGAGTGATAAAATACAAGATCCGTAGCGGTGGTCGTAGACACATGATTAGTCGTCGTTGGCACGATGGATCATGATGATACAGGCAAGAAGGAATTGCTCATCGTCTGTGAATTGAGTCGGGTGGGAAGCAGAAGAGTGGGTCTTCCATTTGATGAGTTAACAGCAAAGCAGGCAAGGGCAACACAATATTCCGGCGCAGCAGCCTGCCAAACTAAAAGACAAAACACGTCAGCCTTAAAAGTGAAAGTGACATCCAATGGAGACAAACAAGGCGCAGGGGGTACAACAACTGTCATCCTGTTTCTTGTTCTGCTGAGGTTGTTGTGGCTGGACGTAAATCATCTGAGGCTGAGTCTGGGGCTGACCCTGATATGGTGTCGATTGGTGTTGGGGCTGGTAGTACTGAGGCGGTGGTGCTTGTTGGTACGCTGCAGTTTTCGGCCCTGCTTGATTCTGTTGGTTTGCTGTGTATGGATGGGGAGTTGGCATGTTGTCTACATCGAGGTTTAAAGTGGGGATTGCGAACGGGAACGTCAGAAATAAGTGAAAGGAGTCTGCAGTTTGTTTGACTTACAAGCACTGGGTCCTGGACCACCGTAGTCTCCATGGTATGCAGGACTGGGTTTCTCGACTTTGGGTGCTCCGAAGGACATGGTGATGTTTCAGTTATGAAGGGGTTCTCAATTTCGGTACCGCGAAGGGGACCTTTGAGGGCGTTTGAATCGTGAAGTACAGCTAGCACTGGTAGGAAGAGGGAGAACGATGAGCACACATTCGGTCAGCGGAGGCAGTGATTGATTTATTTTGTTCGTGATAAGATAGAGGTTTAATGTTTAGGCTTGGCGAAAGGCTGCGCCGATGACGTAGACACCTTGCACCACTCATCACCGGTTCCTCCATTCCTCGAGACCCATCTCGAAAACATTATTGGTGAGGCCATTTGGGACATGATGAAACGTTACACCTGTGATTAGTATGGTGAGCAATGTAAGAGCGGGGATTGGATGAAAAAGGTGCACCGAGTTGCTCGACCTCCCTATTTCTGAGCTCGTCGTCGAAGAAAAGCTGTTGAAGGTCAGTGAGGGGTACATGAGTATTCTGCCTGGTGCTCACCATCTCAGAATATGAAATTCCAGTACGTTCCTTTAGAGCCTTAAAATGAGTTATCTTCGATCCTGAGATGGTACTCAGCATATATTCAGTCGGCGGCCTTAGCGATAGGAAGGTCACCAGGATAGATCTCCAACTCGTCAAAAAACTCTGTTGCTGGTCTGGTGCCGCCAATTGCATCGCCGATTTTTGATTCAGGTGCGACAAGTAGAAGGCTGAGGCACTTTCGGGCTCTGTAGATATGAATATGATCTTTTGCAGGCTGCTAGCAGGGTGGAGAAACGTACAGAGTTGGTGCATGGGTTCTGGAGCAGGCGACGATTGTAACAGCCCCTCCTCTATCTACTATGTTTAAATTTCCCACCCTTCGCAGACGATGAAGAATGGCTGGGACGTCCTTGTAAAACGAGATCTTCTCGTTGTATCTTTAACACTGATCAAGCATTATTCTGTATTGCACAGGGAGTACTCACCTATCCAAGACTTCATTCACATTCTCCTTGTCCCTTCTAAGAGGTCCTTCAGGAACTCAGTCTGCTGGTTTTCCACGACATCTACTAAATGCACACCAGTAACATGGGTATCGATCCAAAGGTCCCATAGGGTATAGCTTGGAACCCGGTCTCGACATCAGACAGTTCTTTATCAAGATAAAAGTCTCATACTTACTCAAGATCGAAGGCGACGAGTTGTGGGTATCTGCCCTCATCTTGGTTGGTGGACATCTTGCTGTGTTTGGTGCAGGGGCTCCGAGAAAACAAATTATTTCCGCCGCCAAGTCGATCAGCCTCAGACTCCCCAGACGCCTACATCATGCCTGAAACATTCTGCAACGCCTTATCAGTACCACCCAAGTTCGAGATTGAATTCGACAAACCCCATTATGAATTTCAAGAAAAAACTGGAGAAAGTGGCGGCGACGGTTGAGAAGGGTGTTGGTCACGCTCGTGAAGAAATTGCTGGTCAGTTATCGCGTCTTTGGTTTTATGGACGATGAATGAATTTGAGTCAAGGCCGTTTGAATCCAAACCGTACGTTTTCAGCGACGACCTTCCTATTTTTTGGTAGTAACTTACGACGCATCGTTTTGTAGGGCGCCATGATGAACCTCATGAAAAGGTTCGAGATGAGCTACTTGCTCAGATCAGGGCTGGACATCGCTTCAATAGCTTCGCCTCCGAACGCACTGACACAAATGTTAAATGGTGCGCAACTCCAGTCTTTACTTGCCTCAAATTCTGAGGCACGTTGATAGGCATATCGATGGACACGACTACATGTGGGCTTTGTCTGAAATGCTCGACAACGCGAAAGAATTTATTTTTATCCTGGTGTGTAGTCTGGTTTAGATTCTCTGACGATGCCTAATGTTTTACCGTCAGGATTGGTGGCTCACGCCAGAGCTTTTTTTGCGTCGACCACCTGCTTTCCACCAAGAGTGGAGGTTGGACCGCGTTTTGAAAAGGAAAGCTGAGGAGGGCGTCAAGATCCACGTTATTGTGTACAAAGAAGTTACTCAAACCATGGCGATGAGTTCCAGCCACACGAAGGTATAAGAACCCTGATGAATCTAGCAATTATTCTGACTTTCGCCTTTTAGCATGCATTGGAAAGACTTCATCCTAACATTACTTGTGCCCGACATCCCGACCATATTGGCGCGAAAGGTATGCATATTTTGTGCTTCTCATCAAACAACGCAAATAAGATGTCGTCTCTAGATAGTGTTCAACTCTGGTCTCATCACGAGAAGGTCGAACGTCGTGGTTTTCACTCTATACCTAACTGATATGTCCTCACGCAGGTCGTCGTTGTAGACAACCACTTTGCCGCTATTGGGGGACTCGACCTATGCTTTGGACGATGGGACACACCCAATCACCCATTAGCGGATGTTCACCCCACTCATTTCGGGCTCACTCTCTTCCCTGGGCAGGATTATAACAATGCTCGCATCATGGACTTCAAGGAGGTCAAGAACTACGTCAGCAACACTCTTTCTATTTTGGAAAGTGCGAGGATGCCTTGGCATGATGTATGCTTATCCGTCTACTTTTCTACGATCAACTTTGAAACAGACAATGTAGGTTCATATGACTATGACTGGACCGGTGGTGCTGGACATATCACAGCACTTCATCGAGCGCTGGAATGAAGTCAAAGCTAGGAAGTATTATGATGACAAGTAGGTTGCCCTTGTCATTGATTATGTTGCGTTATCGACACGCCCCCGTTTACTACAGGAGATTTGCATGGCTTGCCTTACCCCACGACCCTTCGGCCGCGCCAAATGAAGCCGTCGCACGTATGTTTTATCTAGATGGTTAAGAATCTTTTAATGATCGACTTTAGGACATCCTTTCCGCGTAGAATGGGATGGAATGGGCAAAAAGTACAAGCAGCGCTGGCATGGCATCCATAAAGGTGAAGACCCGCAGAACTACCCTCTCCCTAGTGCTCCTGGGTGTAGAGTCCAAGTCGTCCGCAGTGTTTCGGATTGGTCCCACGGGGTTTTAACGGAGCATAGCATCCAGAATGCTTGTGAGTCTCTCACTGGAGTCAATATTTGAAGCGAGACTGACATTATTCGAAGACATCCGTTTGATTAGGGAGGCTGAGCATTTCATTTACATCGGTATGTCTCCGCCTTTCTCAAGTTCAATCAATTTGTTAAATTTTGTCTTCAGAGAACCAGTTCTTGTATGTTCTATGTTATACCCAGCCCTTCAGTGGCTGATGCATGCTCCTTATCAGCATCTCAGCTACAAAGCCTGGAGGACAAATAAAAAACTTGATTGCACAAGCCCTTGTTGAAAGAATAGTCTCCGCGGCAAAGGACGGCGCGAAGTTCAAGGTTCGTGCAGTACCTGCACATTTCCTCTTTGGGTGAACTGACTGGCTCTGCTGGCTAGGTCATCATCCAGATTCCAGAGTTGCCTGGCTTCGCAGGGGATTTGAGGGAGGGATCCGTCAAGACAATCCTGTCTGCTCAATACCGAACTATCAATCGGGGCGGAAGTAGTATCTACGAGCAGATTCGTAAAGCTGGATATGAACCGTACGATTGGTTTCTCACCCCTCTATTGCACTGTTCTGAGTGTCTCGCAGCTTGGATTACATTCGGTTCTACCACCTCCGATCTTACGACAGGATCAACGCCCCCCTTGGTTAGCCATCTTTTGGACATAACATTGACGATGTTTGACCGCTTACACCGAACAGGTTCATTCATCGGGAAGATGGAAAAGAAATCAGGCATCAGGTTTCACGAAGCCCAGGTCGCTCTCGCCCGTGCATGGGTTTCGGGGGACGAACAAACCGATCAGAAGGAGGTTACCGTGACCATCCCACAAGAGGCTACGGAAGGTTTGATGCTCACTCCAAAGACTCCGCCCAAGACCGAGACGGTGCCTATCCCGACGACGGACGATGCTGCGCTCAAGGTGGTGGAGCGGTGGCATCGTGGTGCGGAGGGATTGCGTGGTGACGAAGAGGTTTCTGATACAGTGTCGCAGCACATGCTTCACGAGAAAAGGTTGGTGGACGAGAAGTGGTTAGGGACTCCGGAGGAGGAACTGAATGCGTATGTGTTCCGTCTTTTTTCTTGCTTTGTGATTGACCAGGTCTGTTTAGATATGTTTCGGAGTTACTTTACATACATTCGAAGCTTATGATAGTGGATGATCGCAGGGTTATCGTATGGATCTCACAATTTCCGCTTGCCTCGACTTTGTTAACGAGATTGTAGATGGGTTCAGCGAATATCAATGACCGTAGCCAGAAGGTGCGCCTCATCTTCAGCGCATCAACCAACAATAATCGACCTAGTTCATTAGGGCGATGGCGACTCTGAAATTGCCCTCGTTATTGAAGATGAGGACATGGTCGATTCTTTCATGGATGGTCAGCCGTACAAAGTATCTCGGTTTGCAGCGACTTTGCGACGAAAGTTATTCAGAGGTTTGTTTCTACCCTACTTTAACTTTTCAGGACTCATCGTCCCCATTAGAGCATCTCGGTTTGATCCCTCCTGAAGACCATTCCCAGCGTTTTCCCGAAGCGACTTCCTTTATGCGCCCAGCTCCCTTCCCAAATAAAGATGAGACTGCTACACGTGAAGATCAGTTTGTAATGGATCCTATCTCGGACGAGATGGATTTGTTCTGGAACCAGACTGCGAAGAAAAACAGAGAGATATTTTCTGAGCTTTTCCGGCCCGTCCCAACCAATCTTGTTCGCAGCCTTTCTGACTACAAGGTGCGGCCTTTCTTTTGACTATGTCAACTGTCATGTTTTGCTGACCCCGTGACAGGATTATCTGCCGAAAGTAAAGACGGGGCATGTAGTTCCTGGGATTACGCTCGAACGTTTGAAGAGTAGGTTGAGCCAGGTTCGGGGGTCGCTGGTTGAATGTCCTTTGGTATGACCGATACATCTCTTCTACTTCAGAGTCTCACTCGACTCCGCAGGACTTCCTCATTGACGACAAGGATTTCGTTAGTTGGCGTGTTTATGATCCTACCCTACCCATCTTTCTTTGAACTCCAAATCGAGGTGAAAAAAATATGTAATATTGTTATGCTACGATCAATGGCTTCTTTTTGGTTGGACCATGTTCAACCATGGTTTCTCCTCCTTCCACAATGAAGTAGGTGACGACAACTTTTGTCGTGATAAAGGTTGAGGACAACTAATTCCTAATAGTAGTCCAAGATCAATCCACTTCAACGAAAGTCCATTACATGAAGGTGGATTCTGGTCCCCAAAAGCTGTTTGTTTGGCGGGACATCAGCGAAAAAGTTCGGGGTTGTGTGCACGAGTATTGTCGCCACGCCCGCTTAGCTCAGTCGAGAGCTGCGGATTCACCGTCAAAGTCACGGCAACACTATCCCATACTAGGCTCATTTGGTTGGACATCAGTATCGCTACTTGAAAAGATCGGCTTTGGTTAGAAATAGCCCAGAGGTATGGGACACACAGAGTCAGAGTTTTGCATCCACTGTTGCACCTTCACTTTACTAGCCTCCTTTGCACGCAATTCTTCCACCTTCTCTTGCCTCTGTGCTTCTGCAGCCATCGATTTGGGGGTCCTACCCTTCATTAACATGGAGAGTGCAAGGATATCATCCATCGCCTGGAGCATTTCAGGTGACATGTCTGAGTGCCTTCGTCGCTTTTGCTTCTTTTTGGAATCATCGGACTCCATATCACTGTCATCTTTAGTACGCGGACTCGGAGGGGTTGGTGGTATCGGTATTGATGCGTAGCTTTCCGTAAAACGTCGTTCCATCAATTCCTTGATTTTCTGTCCAATGCCCCAGCGTCGGTAGCCAGCGACACCATACATGTAATCCAAAATGATGGTGGATAGAGGCGACGTGCCTGTGCCTGTTATGCATGCATCATACTGCGGTATTGCTGCACGATTCACTATTCGAAAATGCTGCAAGGTAATACGACGGGGTGGCATTGGGCCTGTTTCAACACGAGGGATGTCGGCAGGTTGTAAAGCAAAGTTAGGTGTCTAGAGTTCATTTGATGAGTAAAATTCAGAATTTATGCACACACACCTTCAAGAATGCGCTAATCCCTGCAGCAAAGAAGCTATGCAAATCCGGGCTCAAAAGCATTCCGTTCTCGACTGAGTTGATGCCCAGATCAACGGATTCTTCATTGAGGTCGTAGAGATGTTGACGGTCTCGAAGAACAAATTCAAGGTACTAGGAGAGCATTTAGCAAGACGATGACGTTGAGCAACGAAAATGTATACTTCGTCTCCTTTGCTCCTGGGGAGTAGATGTGCTTCTTCACAAAGACTGCCCTCTGTGAATGTGAAGGCACACACCGGACCATCTCGTGTTATTATATCACTACGGAAACTTGAAGAGCGCAGTGTTTGCGCAGAGGATGTTCCTCGGTCGTCGATTGCATGAGAATCAATGAAGCGATAATCCCCTATGAAGAGGAAAACAAAAATGTTAGCGACGAGCAACAAATATGGAATCTATGAATATTACCTTGAGGAACAAAATGATATGCCTCTTCCATGTTATCAAGGGTGCTGGTATCATAATCGACAGGGGGGCCATTATGCGTCGTAGGGAGATCTCCACGAACCCCGCAGATGGTGAAGATGAGGTACCGAAGCCACTTGACAGGACGCAGGGAAAGCCTCTCGACGTCGACGAAGGGTATGGAAAGTGCCAGGATTTGTTGGCCTTCAATAGGCAGGTAAACGTCCACCATGGCTAGATGTGTCAGAAGTACTGAGACATACGCGAAAAAGTTTCATTCACGAAAACAGGGAAGTCAAAGTAAGTAGGCATGTTGGTATGTTGCGATCCATAATCACCCTGACAGTTCCTTTTTAAGTGAACCAGGTTGAACTCGGGGTTGTACAATGCAAAGGAATCATCCCCTGTGGCAATAGCGGTGGATTCACTATACCATACTAGCCGCATTCAATGAGAAATCCGTATCACTATTTGAATAGATCAGCTATTGTTTGGAAGTAGCCTAGAGGCATGGAACACACACAGACTCAGAGTTTCGCATCCACTGCCGCACCTTCAATTTACTAGCCTCCTTCACACGCAACTCTTCCGCCTCCGCTTGCCTCTGTCGTTCTGCAGCCATCAATTCAGGGGTCGTACCCTTCAATAACATGGAGAGTGCAAGAATATCATCCATCGCCTGAAGAATTTCAGGTGACGTGTCTATATCACCATCATCGCTGGTATGTGGAGGGGCTGGTGGTATCGGTATTGGCTCGTAGCTTTCCGTGAAACGTTGTTGCATCAAATTCTTGATTTCCTGTCCGGTTCCCCAGCGTTTGTAGCCAGCGACGCCGTACATGTAATCCAGAATGATGGTAGATGGCCGCGGTGTACCTGTGCCGCTCATACATGCATCAAACTGCGGTGTCGGTACATGGTAATTTGTATACACTTCAAAATGCTGCAGGGTGATACGACGCGACGGCATTGGGCCTGTTTCAACTGGAGGGACGTCGGCAGGTTGCAAAGCGAAGTTCGGTGTCTAAAGATCATCAGATAAAGAAAATTCAAAATCTATGTGCCTCACGCACCACTAAAAATGCACTACTCCCTGCTGCAAAAAGTCGATGCAAGTCCGGGCTCAAAAGCATTCCGTTCTCGACTGAGTTAATGCCCAGATCAACGGATTCTTCATTGAGGTCGTAAAGATGTTGACGGTCTTGAAGAACAAATTCAGTGTACTAGTAGAGGATTTAGCAAGACGGTGATGTTGAGCAAGGAAGATGTATACGTCATCCCCTTTGCTCTTGGGCAGTAGGTGTGCCGCTTCACAAAACTTGCCCGGCATCCTTGTAAAGACACACGAACCGTCTCGTGCGATTATATCACTACGGAAAGTTGAAGAGCACAGTGTTTGCGCAGAGAATGTTACTGGGTCGTCGATCGCGTGAAAATCAATGAGATGATAATCCCCTATGAAGAGAAACGTTAAGCAACGGGCAACAGATATGGGATTTATGAATATTACCTTCGGGAGCAAAGTAATATGCCTCTTCCATGTTATCGACGGTACTGGCGTCATAGTCGACAGGGGGGCCATTGGGCGTCGTAGTGAGATCTCCACGAACGCCACAAATTGTGAAGAGAAGAAACCGAAGCCACTTGACAGGATGCAGGGAAAGTCTCTCAATGTCGACAGAGGGGATGGAAAGTGCCAGGATTTGCCGGTCTTCGATGGGCAAGTAAATGTCCACCATGGCAATCAGAGTAAAGAGCTGTCACACTGAGACATACGCGAGGGAGCGAAAATATCTCATTTGCGACAACAGGAGAAGTCACGGTAGAGCTGCGACCGACAAAAGAGACGGTATGGCTGAAGCCGCGTGAAGATAAGGAAACGAAGCCACTTGACGGGGCGCAGGAAAGCCTCTCAAGATCTCAATGTCGACTTGGACGGAGGGGATTACGGTAGGCGGGAGCGCCGCGGTTCAATTTCGAAATTTGATTTCTGATTTCTGGGTTGAAGCGCGGTGATGGAGCCCTAACCCGAACCTATGTGCAGATTTTGACCTCTTTTCATGAGATAAAAAGGAGAAATTTCACTAAAGTTTTCTCAGCTCATGCCGAGGGAGGTGGAGAAGTGATGACAGGCACTGTACACGATTTAACGGGATTATAAATTTTATTCCTTAAACTAATATACATCAAATTATACTTAAATTCTAAGAGAGGGAGTTCGAGACCCTGGAATGTACCACCAAGAATCCTCACTGTCGACAGCCGAGTTTGGGTGCATCTGGGAGTCAACATGTGGACCAGGCGGCCGTGGTCGAGTGGGACGCGGTGGTGGCCTCATCGCAGAGGGTGCCGGCGTTTTCGCAGGGCTGGTTAGTGGGGAGGCGCGGGGTACGCACCTGGCTGCACGGTAGGTGCTGTATCCCCTGTTGTTTCACCAAGTGTGGGTCCTCGTCGATGGGCCGGATTCCGTCTGTAGGGGCATTTTCGTGGGCTGATTCCGTCGGCGTGGGTAGATGGCGGTTTTGTGGGTCTTCGGGCGTTCTCATGGGCGGTTAGTCGCAATCCGAGGGTTGCGTTTGCGAGGGGGGTCGATGTGGGTGGTCGTGTTTGCCGTGGCACATGGTGGACCGGTTCTCGTCACATTTGAAGCGAGGTATGCGTCGTCGGGTCGACGCAGCCGACGTGGGGCGAGGTGGGAGGAGCGCCCTGGCTTTGCCCTGGTGGGCGTTTGCCAGAGCGGTGAGGCGGGAGGTGATGGTGGTGTGCTGTTAGCAAATATGGGGCTGAACAGAGTGGGAGCTCACCTGAAGGGGCCCGCGACCGTTTTCTTGGTCCTGGTCTGTCATAGCGAGGGTGCAAGGTGGGCAGGAAGAGGCCGCGAAAGGTGGGGCACAGGCAAGCAAATGGTGGTGGTGGTGATGAGAAAGCGGTCGTGACAGGTGACATGGGATCATCACGCTCGTAACTTGTGGCGGAGTTTCGAATTTATGCGCGAAAATGCGAAATCCAAGCGAAATCTCGAAGAACGACTTGAGAACAACACATTGTTACCTGGTGTGTTGCTTCTCACATGATGTGTAGTTCTCCTCATCTCTGTGTGTGTGTCTCCCCTTGCGCGCGGCGATGCATCCGTAAGTGGAAAAGATAATCAACCAAATACTCTACGTGTAGGTCACGTGACCTACTTTATGGGTCAAAATCTGCACATAGGTTCGGGTTAGGGCTCCATCACCAGGGTTCAACCAAGAAATCAGAAATCAATTTGAACCGCGGCGCTCCCGCCCACCGTAGGGGATAGAGATTGCCAGAAATTGTTGAGCGGGTAAACGGCGATCATGGTGGGCTGCGATCAATAATTGCCCTGACGACATAGAGAGCCGACGGCTCCTTTTTGGCTGTGTATTCTTTTGAACCTTTCTCTTCCTTCTCCTTTCTTCTCTTTCCTATCCAAGTGACGACCACGCTTACCGGTCGTGATGAATACGTCCGGACGATACATTTTACTGGTTCTTGGTATCATTGTAAGCCAATGACACTTTACATACACAAAGAACTTCACTAACAGACTATCCATCCTTAGATATCCCTACACTACCTATTAAGCTTCACGCACGAATCCTATGGGCGCGCAACGTCACTTTCGAACATAAAGTCCACGCTTCTTGGGTCCCAGCAAGCGCCACCGACGGTTGCGGACACTTATTATGGATTTGGGCACCCAAATGACACGCTAGCAGTGGATCGCCGGGCCAATGCCACCTTTGTCATTTTGGCACGCAATAGCGATCTATCAGGGACCATTAGGAGCATCAGGGAGATCGAGGATAGGTTCAACAGGAAATATCGGTACCCATATGTGCTGTTGAATGAGGAAGAATTTACGGACGACTTCAAAAAGTGCGCTTTTCATATTTTGGCTTTTTGGAGGGCATCTGAAGTGACGGATTGTAGACGGATATCGGTGCTCACGCCGTCCACGGTGGAGTTTGGGCTCATTCCGCGCGAGCATTGGTTCCAGCCGGACTGGATTGACGAGGACAGGGCCACCAAGTCAAGGAATAAGATGGTTGCTGACAATATTATCTATGGCGGGAGTGTCTCGTACGTCGTTCGTTCCATTCCTGACACAGACATGGCTTAATCAAAGTGTAGTTACCGTAACATGTGTCGATTCAACTCTGGGGTACGCTCCTGTTTGTGTTCTGTGCTCATCAAAGGCTCACCTCGTCAACCATCAGTTTTTCTTCAGACATCCCTTGATGGAGAAGTACAGATGGTATTGGCGCATCGAGTGAGTGCATCTGTTACTTTTGGCAAGCCTGAAGTCGACAACTGACTGTACCACTCGTACCAGACCAGACGTCCATTTCCACTGCGACATCGACTTTGATCCATTCGTCTACATGGAAGACAAGAACAAAGTTTACGGTAACTATTCTCCATCTCAGTTTCAACTGGATATTAATTTCCACTTCCATAAAGCATTCACGATCACCATGTATGAATATGAAGCTACCATTCCTACGCTCTGGGGCCACGTTCGAGGTCCTCTCTCCCCCTATTTTTTTCTTACTGTTACTGACCTTGCAGCAACAGATTTTGCCAAGCTTCATCCTGAATACGTAGCAGAGAACAACGCTATGGGTTTCATGTCGGAGAACGGAGGCGAGAAATACAATCTATGCCATTGTGAGTCCCGTCCGCCCCCTTTATCTTGTTACCATGAATCCTAACGGGAAAAAAATCAGTCTGGAGTAACTTTGAAGTGGCAGACATGAACTTCTGGCGTGGACCCACATATACGGCCTTCTTCGAATATCTTGACTCAAAAGGCGGATTTTACTACGAGGTAACGTCTCACCTCGTCCCTCGGACTTGAAAGCTCACATCACGTCGGTAGCGTTGGGGAGATGCCCCAGTTCACAGTATCGCCGCTGCGCTGTTCGCCTCGCGTGACCAGATCCAATTCTTTGATGAAATAGGCTACGAACACAACCCGTACACGCATTGTCCAAAGTTGGGCAACAACTGGCAGAAGGGGAGGTGTTCGTGTGATCCTGCGAGGAGTTTCGGTGCGTTTTCATCAGATTCTAGGTGGAGTTCGTTGCTAACGTTTGTTGCAGATTATGATGGATACTCATGTATGAGTAAATGGGACCGGTTCATGGACCTCTGAATCTTTGTATTTTGCACCATTATAGAAAAGTTGAGAGCTACACCATACACTTGTGTTGGTTTTCGCTATGTATCCATTTGTCCATGCTGTGCACATGTATTCGCCCATAATTTATTAGATTCTTGAATCATCAATACCTCTCTGAAGCAGCAACCATCCCAAGGAAAATGTCGAGGTTGTGCAGAACGCGTTTTGTCACACTGTGCACGTGGCAGTTACGACATTCATAATTTCATTATCCGCACGTCCACGATCATCCTCTTGATCCCAAACCGCCAGCATGGCACCAGCTAAAAAAAAATTGTCTCGTGGAACTCAACCGGCTGGAGGCGATAAGCCAAGGTATGCAACTCTACTGACTTTCACTTGGTTTACTAATCGAATATGTCAATTTTACTAGTGATGTGGCAGAAACCACGTCGAAAAATCCTGACCAGAGCCAAGAAGGTGGGGACGAAAACGGTACGTTCCATTGCCTTGTGTCCGTTTGTAACTTGAGCTATAAGTAATACCTTACCTCACAAGATGTTGCCTCAAACCCGTCCCACAAGAGGACCTTTTCTAAGACGGATGACTCAGATCAACATGTTGCGGAGGGCTCTTCAGTTCCACCTTCGAACAAGAAAGCTAAATCTGACGCACCCGACACTCTATCAGCCCCTGACTCCGAAAACGAACTCGAAAGCTCTTGGAGCGACATTGATGAAAAGGACCTATTAGTGCCCATGACTCCCAATGGGCCCAACATATTCTATGGGTGTGCTGACGCCCTATTTGATTTATTCAAGACAGGCAACAGTGACGAAAGCGCCCTTTGGCCCAAACCGAAGGTCATGGATGCTTACCGTTCATTGCCCGATGATGAAGACTATGATTCGTCAGCTGAAGATGACGACGACGAGTCTGAAAGGGAAGATTTTGACATACCCTGTCTGTCCATTCTCTGCGACCCAAAAGATCTCGAGACTCCCGAGGCAAAGCTCTTGCAAAGTCAATTCGAGGCAGATAGTGATAGATCATGGTATGAAGTGACTCTTACACGTCACTTGCCTGCAGACGCTCCCAAGAAATTGCGAGTCGATTTGGAAGCTGGTTATTATGGTATGCGAACCGGAGTGGTTGGTGAGCAAAGTCTAGGCAAATGGTGGATAACGGACATCTCAGTGGCGAAGGGGGAGTCAGAGGAGGCAATAACAACTATCCTTGAGAAAATGTTCTAGAAACGACTGACCATCACCTTAATATGAAAATGTTGGACTGGCATTAGGTATCCAACTTTCTTCCATCAGTGACCTCGAAATAAACATCTAAATGGCTGGAAATTTTTTTTGAGTTTGTAAACCAGAGTTGACTCGGACAACCTTGAACCACCTCGAAACCCCCACTTCCCGCCCGACCTCTTTAAGTTTGAGTCTTGAATTATTAAAAATCAGTCTCTTGATGTTATCACAAATGTGAACAATCTTTGTTGATAATGGACAACGCCTTTCTTAGGCAGCACCCATTGCCGAAACGTAAATGTCATCGAGGACCGAGGTTGTCTTCGAAGCAGAACGCGTTTGTCACGCTGTGCACGTGGCCGTTACGACATTCATTATTCGCGCTGGTTGTCATTCCAGGGTCGTCCTCTTGATCCCAACCGCCAGCAGCCGCCAGCATGGCACCAGCTAAAAAAATTCTGTCTTGTGAAACTCAACTGGCTGAAGGTGATAAGCCAAGGTAAGCAACTCTACTGACATTCGCTTGTGTTGCTAATTAAACAGGTCAATTATAGTGATGTTGTGGCAGAAACCACGTCGAAAAATCCTGAAGAGAGCCAAGAAGGTGGGGACAAAAACGGTACCTTTCATTGCCTCATGTCTACTTGAGCTGTAAGTAATACCTTACCTTACAAGATGCTGCCTCAAAACCATCCCACAAGAGGACCTTTTCTAAGACGGATGACCCAGATCAACCTGTTGCCGAGGGCTCCTCAGCCCCACCTTCCAGCAAGAAAGCTAAATCTGACGTACCTGACACTCTATCAGCGCCTAACTCCGAAAACGAACTCGAAAGTTCTTCGCGCGACCTTGATGAAGAGGACCTAGTGACCTTAACTCCCGATGGACCCAATGTATTCTATGGGTACACCGACGCCCTATTTGACTTATTTGAGACAGGTGGCAACAACGATGGCTTTTGGCCCAAGTCAAAGATCATGCATGCCTATGGTGCGTTGGCTGAAACCGACGATATTGAGCGCATGCCATGTCTATCCCTCTCCTGTGACCCAAAAGATCTCGAGCCTCCCCAGGCAAAGGCTCTGAAAAGTGATTTCGAGGCAGATGATGGATGGTGGTACGAAGTGACTCTAACACGTCACTTGCCTGCAGAGGCTCCGAAGAAATTGCGAGTCGATGTGGAATGTGGTTTTTATGATGTTCAGGGGGGAGTGTATGGGAAAAGTATAGGTGAATGGTGGATAAGTGATATCTCAGCGGCAAAGGGAGAGTCGGAGGAGGCGATGACAGCTATGATTGACCATGTGCTCCAGGGATGACTGATACCATCCCTCTATGAAACTTTTAATTTCAGCCTTGCAGCACTAGGTGATACTTGCCTTGTCGAAGGATTTGCGAATGGGTCTCCAACTTGCTTCCATCGGTGACCGCGAAATAAATGTCTCTATGAATGAGAAACAGGACTTCATAAACCAGTGTCAACATGATAATGGGAACTCGACAGAATTATGTAGCAGTAAATAGTCATGACAACCACCTCGAAACCCCCATTTCCCGCCCGACCTCTTTCAAACAATCTCTAGCCATTGTCCTCGCGTCAAGCTCGATTGGAGCGTCTGTGTTATTCGTGTGGCCATTACCAGCGACTCCATTCGACTTTACCACGCTCGAATTTTGCGTTGGCGTTTGAGGAGCAACAGGAAGAAAAGGTTGCCTTGCAATCCACGCTGCTGGGGTTTGCCGCGGTATTGACGCGATTTCACACAGTACTGGATAGAAGTGGAATAGGTGTGCTATTGTTGAACGTTTGACTACATCCGCAACGAGGTCCGAGGACGACAGGTACTGGGATATGGCTGCTGGGTCTTAGCTTTTATTGAAATCGATACAAGATCTGGAATATACCTGGCTGTTCGACGCAATAAGCTGTGGGAGTGTCCGACAATGCCGCCCATAATGAGCCACGCCACAATCTTAGAGCCAAAAGTTTGCGGAGAACATATAGAAGTTCCTCTTCTCGTGCCCTAAAGACACTTCAATCAATCACCGGACACAAAGTTGGCATATGTCTGCGCACCTTGGAAAAGGCAGACTTCCTCGTAGTGATTCATCTGCGACATAACCAACCAACGTCGTTCGGCACCGATTGATCAGTAGTGGGAGACTTAACGCCGCAAGTCGCTTCCGAGAATTTTCTTGGTCTGTCCGGAAACTTCAGATTGAAGGGATAAGCTGCAAGGCAAGACTAAACACACCTTTCGTGGTATCTGAGCAGATCAGAAAAAGAAGGTCGAAACACCAATATGAAAATCTCTCTCGGGGAACCAGAGAGCCAAAGTCGGTGCTTCCAAGATCGTACTTGTCCTCCTCCACAACGAGCTTCAAGGGCTTGCTGCTCGTCGGGCTTTCCGTTGGGCGACTTACATAGACCAGGCTACCCCGCTGTAAGATGCTTGCCAGCCGCGAGACCAAATCGTCAGGGACTCTACTGTCCCCAAGGTGTGGGACGACGTCAATCTCAAGAGACGCAATAAGAGCGAGATCAAAATTCTCCTCCTCTTCCTGAGCAGCAAGCGGGAATGATTCTGCCGCGGTACTGGAGTAGACAGAGGTCATTAAAAATCAAACCTCAGAGCAGGGTTGAAACGACGTACCAGTCAGCTAGGATGCCCCCACGGAAAACGTCTAAGACTTGTCGCCAAATGCCTTCGACCCGCTCATCGGATATATCTAAATCAAAGAGTTAGTAAGCGATCTCATCTGTAAGGATCGAAGGCGAACCTGTCCCCAAAGCTTTAATCTGATGAGCGCATTCTTTCACGATGCGCAGGAAACACGTAGTCGCCGTCTTCCAAAGAGGTTGGTCCTTTCCAAACTTCGACGGAGCGGGGCAGTCATATTTCAGCTTGACGGGAATGGAGTAGGCCTTCACCATCATTAGCATTAGATGGATAATTAGATGAACTGGTAGCGCAACTTACAGAAAGCACAGCTTCAAACGTCCCGTCAACATAGATTTCTGGATCAGCCTTGAACTGCATGAGAAGATCTACAAGAAGGGGCATCGTTTTTTTGGAGAGTGCTATATAAGTAACGCGTTTTTGAGGCGTTTGTGGAGTCTGACTCTTGGGTTGCGGTTGCACGTCAAAGCCAGCAAGGAAAGCCAGTGTTGCATATTCTGAAAGGTCCCTGATAACGAGAGAAGGCGATCCTTTTGTGGTGAGGTCGATGTTTGTGATTGTGTCCATTACAACAGCCTAGAGATTATGATTAGCGGGGATCAGATGTAATGAAGGTAAACACGTACCTGGACAGGGGGAAGAACATCAATGTCTGGCCTGTAATCAGGTGAGTTGGGATAAGTGAGTACACCTGATGGGTAAGGATTGAGAGGCGGCTTTGAGGACAATCAAGCCTTGCTAACCTTTGAGTACAGCCATCAATCGAGTCAACTTTTCCAGATTCCATTCCTTGCCAGTAAGTGTGCGGCTAGTCTTTCGAGTACTTTGTATAACGTCGACAAAGGCAACCAAACTTTCTTGGGTAAGTGGCTGAGGCTGAATAGGGGCCCCTTCCGCGACTGGAGTACTTGATCTCTGTATCACCGTGCTTCCCAAAACGTCAATGGCCTCCCAGACACGCTGAAGAATTTCAGTCAATCGTGGTTTGAGCACGCCTTCAGCACTTGCAGAGGCTTTGATGGCCTTTTCCAAACAACGAAGAGCAGGGGCGCTAATCGACCGATTATCCAGCAGGACAGACTTTTGCACGTGTCCAACGAAGACATCCCAGGCCTTGGTAAATGAGTCGAGGTGCATGATTTTTGAAACAAGGAAATCGTTGAAGAGGGAGCCAATTGAATGTAAGGCTAAAATCTTCGACTCGTCCCAGGCCTGCACTTTCGACAATTCGCCGGCGCCAGGCTCGTTGTACGATTGTATTTCTGTAGTGAGAGATTCCAGAAGCGGGAACGTGACTTTCCATATACACTGGTCCCATGTCTCAGAGCTTAATGTTGAACCATAGAGTTGCATGGTACGGAAAAGGGTCTGGATGGCCCCGTCACGTACTTCTGACCTAGCATCCGTGCAGAGGCCCAGTACTTCCAAAAGTAGGAACATCCAAAGTTCACTATACTCCGGTTCTTCGTCAACGTTTTTCCGTTTGGATTGGATGGCGTCCGACACGCTCCACAACAAACTGGCAGCAGCTGTCAAGGCGATGTTGGTATCTGCCTGTCGCCCAAACTGTCCCAAAGTGGTGATGCACAGGCGGAGATGTTCGGGAGAGAGAGAGGAAACGGAGTCGCAGACCAATGTCAACGACTGGAAGGCAATCTTAACAAGGGCGGTATAACTTTTTTCGCTAGGGTTGCCTAGGCCAAGTGGGAGTGGCTTCAATCGTGGCGTTGACGGTGGTGTACTACTTAAAACAGATAGCGAATCCACAGATCCTGATCTCAGGGGAGTAGCAGGTCGACAGACACTCTCCAGCATTTGAAATATAATTTCCCAACCAACAACGAGTGTGTGACCAGAGGCTTGCAAGATATGATGCAAAGTTTCCATGCCCATGCGGCGAAGCTCGACACTTGTGGACGTATCATGGCTGGACAACGCGGCGTCTGGTATGATTTGTTGGGAGAGGACCTCGAGAACACGTCGCTGGACTGGTCCTTGCATGTCTCCTGTGCTGGATAGATTACGCGGGACAATAAGCAAGATTTCATCCAGAACTCTGGCGGCCTGGACCCGGATAGCTTGTGGTGCGAACGGAAGTCGAATGATCAATAGAAGGTGGGATGTCGTCGTGTTCCAAGCGACATCCGGCGATCGGTATATCAAGCGGTGTATGTTAAGCAGTGCAACGCCTCCAAGCTTGGATATTCCGAAATCTCCTGTACGCTTTATAGTTGTTCAAATCATTGAAAATTCAACACTTTTAGGGGGGTAATCGCGTACCTGCGTCTTTGGAAGATGAATTCCACTCATCCGTCGTCGTTGGGCAGGTTCTAACTTTGGCATTATCAAGCTATGCGTACTGCCTGTCTCATCCACGATCTCCAGCGATGCGCGAGCGGAAGGCCCACCCTCAACTTGCATTCCGACCATCTCTCCACTAAGCTTACAAAGGGCGTTGATGAAGTCCTTGAAAGCGGGATCTTCCAAGTTCTTCGAAGAATCGAATAGCCTCTGTATTGCGTTTAGCAGGGTTTCACTATCCAAGTCCGTTAGAAGCGGGTGACGAGCCCCAGTTGTAGGTCCCGAGAGAGTTTGAGAACCCGAAGTCGACACCGAGCGACTTGCAGATGCACCAGTGGCACCTCCAATTCCGACGGGGCTGAACATGCTTGCGCGCTTGTTTGGGGTCGAATGTGCATTGGCGACTCTAAATGTCAGAACGTAGTCCGCATTCTGCAACGCCTCCAAGATCCCGTACCAGCTCTCCCCAAGGCTACCAGCCAAAAACATGGCACTGCCCACGAAAACTTTTAGACAAGCCATGTTCCTTTCGGAGAGGCCTGGAGGTTGTGTAGGAGGAGCACCCAGCCCTAATCCTTCGGATAACGCAGCCGTCGCTGATCGAGGTGTTTGAGGTGGCTCATTATACGAATCCAGGCTGGACACAACACGAGCAGGGACAGAGAACTTTGCTAAGCTGTTGAAGAATGCATCGCGAGGAGTTGAGAGCCCAAGCATTCCTGAGACATTGGTCATCGCTTGGTAGCTGGCTAGGACCTCCACGAAGAGCTCGTCAGAGAGATTAGTAGAAATGATAAAGGAGAGCGCGGCTAGAAGGGCAGGCCATCCGTTCGAAATGATATCTTGAATAATTCGAAGTTGTTTTGTTTGTTGATCATCTTGTGGGAGTGTAGAAAGGTCGAGTGCTGGTGGTGCACGAACCATTGGCTCCCCTGCGCGTGGGCGTTGTACCACGATTGAGCCGTACAACGGTCCTGCATAGGAAGCGAGTCCTTCGCAGAGCGAGACTATGCACTGGACGCCTAGCAGGTAAATGTATGACTCTGGGATGGGAGGGGCGTCTGCCTTGTCCAACTGGTCAATGCTTGAGAGGGGTTAACGAATGAGGGTGGCGAAAGATCGGAACCATACCATTGCAGCTTCATCGACGACCCTTGGAGACTCAACCCACCTCCACCGGACCCAATCATGCCTACAACCCCAGAAACCGTTGCACTCGCAACCCTTCCTGCCATGTCCAACCCATAACCAGCACCAGAGGTTCCGCTGTCCTGTTGTACGCCAATTCCTCCCATTTGAGATCCACTACCGAGTAATGAGGGTTTCTCCGTAACAAGTCTCTTCAGTGCGGTGATAAGGTCGGTAAACACCTTGGACCCCGTATCCCCCACTGAATCATACCGTTCCCATACATTTCGCATGAGTTCTGCATCGCTGCATAAACTATGGACGCCTCAGACAACGAAACTTGAGGAGACGAAAGGAAACGACTCACCCTCTCATAATCTCCATGGAAAGGACCCTCATCCATGGTGGTCTCGCACCGTGGATATGATGGTGAAAGTGATACTCCGCAGTACCAGTTTCGGCACTACCGTCTTCCGTGATTATTCTTATGAGAAGCATCAGAAACACCTCTGCCTCCGTCTTCAATTCTAACGAAAACTGTTTGAGCATCAGGAAAACTACACGCGTGCATCGCAGGATAAGTGAGAACATTGGTTTTTCTGAAAGGGCCTTGAGTAGAAGTGGACATAGATGATGTTGGAGAAGCATGATGAGCTCTGCATGCTGTGGAATAGGAATTGAGTGACATCATTTCAAACAATCCAAAAGGAACTGACTTTACGGAACAGTGCATGGTAGTTGGTAAGCACACTTTCGATGAGCTCAAGGGCAAACGTCTTGTGGAGAAATTCAAGTTTCAAAAAATGGGGGGTCTCTGAATTGGCGAGGAGACAAAGATCCTCAAAAACAGAAAAGGCATCGTGGGCAGAAGGGCCGAGGGATTTAGTGGTACCGTCTGGAAGCTGAATTTCGAGGAGTTGCGAGGGTGGTAGGTCGTCGTTCTCCATTATACGATCTTCAAGAACCATTTTATCGACTACAAACATGACAAGCTGGCGAAGGGTGGCAGCAGCAGTGGACGAAACCACAGCAATCCGAGACTCCTGAAGCTTGAAACATAGTAAAAGCGCCTATGGAGATGATAAAGATACGTCCCCAATTATTCGCAAAGGAGTAAGATGTTACGCACATCTCCGAGTAGGTCTCCATGTATGGATGGAAAATTCGGTACGAGAGATACGAGGGTCTGCAAGATACGCAGCTGAATGTCGACTCCTTGAGATACTGCATCATTCATTGTGTTAATGATCATGGGGACTGCAGATTCGGGTACGGCTTTGAGGGTAATGAGGCGCTGTAGGGAGCCGAGAGATATGGCGACAACCTTTGCGTTCTTGGTAGCGCAACCCATGAAGACGGGCCTGAGAAGGTCATCCGATTGTGGGCCATCTTAAAGTAGAAGATGAAGAGGTCGGCTCAGCGCCAGATATTAAGGCGACGAACCTGAGGCCAAACTAGCTGTAGCCTGTTCCGGAGATGCACGGAGGATAGCAAGTGATTTCTCTGCTGCCTTTCAACCATGCCCTAAATTAGCCTCCTTTCTCCATTCTCTGATATCGTAAAACAAAGACCTCGCGTATCTCTGGGTGCTTCCTTCGCGTTTCACTGGCCAAAGACTAGGCGATGATTGTCTCAGCAGCTCCCCTTGCCCTATTATATTGAACAGGCTTACCTGAAGCTCTGTCAAAAGAAAAGCGAGAGAGCTCATGATCTAGTTGCAGAGCTGGAAGAGCCTGTGAGAAAGGTAAACTTTAAACGCAGGCAAGATCACAAGTACTTACCGGTTACCGTTCAATATTGCAATATCAATACCCGTTTAAACGATGACGCAATGACACACTGCGGATATCTACACGCACAGTCGAATTGTGTTAGTTATACGTTGTTCAACGTCCGGGTGTGTGCGTAAATAGACAGTATGAGGCGCGCTTAGACTCGAAGCGTGGTTGAATTTCCATGCTGCGTCACTCTCGAAGTCCTTGCCAAATACACGCACACTCAGAGAAGAGAAAACGAATTTTGAGAGAAAAGTGCAAACTACAGGGATGGACAGTTGAGAACAATTGCAAAAATATGTACAGAGTGGATAGGTAGAGTACCAAGTCCTTTCGTCATTCAACATCAAGAATGGTTCCATGGAGGTGCTGAAGAGGTCGAGAGAACAGTCCCCCCTGCTTACATCAACGCCAGGAAACCACCAAGAACAACGGCGGCTGGTACGACGAGAGCTTGTATCTGGGCTGAAGTGGCGCCGCTGGCATGGGTAGGAATGACATTGCCGCTTGAACTTGAGCTTGAGCTGGAGGTGGATTTTGTTGCATCAGTTCCTGTGACGGCGGTCGCGGTCTCCTTGGGAGGTGAAACGGTGGTACCTGCTGCAACCGATGTCGCGATGGAGGTTTTCGTGGTCGAAGTGACTCTCAGGGATGTTGAGGAAACAATAGGGGTTGCAGTGGTGGCACCGCCGGATGAGGTCTTGACTGGAGGAATGCTGAAAGCAGGGCAAGCGTCGTCAAAGTCTTTCAAGACGCGTCAGAAGCGAACTTCTCGTAAAAAGATCGGATGAGACGCGTACCGCTGATCAGCTTGTTCTCATCGGTGAGCAACTTTGGAGTTGGCTGTTCTGCGTAGAGGCAGTTGAGGCAGGTTGAAAGGGCATCTGCGAATGCGGCAGTACACAAGCATGAGTCGTCGGGGCAGGCCTAAACCAAGTTGTCAGATACTGAAAACTGAGAGAAAAAACATGGTACGGACATTGATATTGCTATCGACGGTACTGCACGTGGGACAACCATCTGTCGAAAGTTGCCTCGCGGAAAGTTGTTGAACGAATGGACTCCTTGGCACTAGTGCCACAGCTGTGAGTAGGAGACGTGTAAACCTTTCACGATGGAAGAACTGAAATGAGCAGCGTGCATACCATGGCTCGCCAAGAGGGTCAAGGAGACGAGAGTGACAGTGGAGAAGTGCATTGTTCAGGACAAGAACAAGGAAAACGAAAGCGACAAAAAATATGAGTGCCTCATATAACCTGTCGTTCCGCACCGACCTCAAGTAGGATTTCTGATCGACAGCCTGACACTTGGGTACATCCGTCCATCTCCAGCCATGAGTCCATCTCGAGGCATGCCAAGCAGCTAAGAGCGTTTAGAGCGCTAAACTCCGAGTCTGAAAGCGCTGAAGACGTTCACGATGGAAGAACTGGAATGAGCAGTGTGCATACCATGGCTCTCCAACAGAATCGAGGAGACGAGAGTGACGGTGGAGAAGTGCATTGTTCAAGACAAGAAGGAAAACGAAAGCGACCAGAAAGATGGGAGCCTCAAATGAAATCTGTCGTTCCGCACCAACCTCAAGTAGGATTTCTGAGGGACAGCCCGAGTTTTGACTACATTCGTCGATCTTCAGCCATGCCAAGCAGCCAAGGCCGTTTACAGTTACAGCGCTAGACTCCGAGTCTGTAAAGCGCTGTAAACATTCAGGATGGAAGAGCTGGAATGAGCAGTGTGCATACTAGCTCGCCAAGAGGATCGAGGAGACGGGAGTAACGGTAGAGAAGTGCATTGTTCAGGACACAATGAAACGTAAGGAAAAAAAATGGGCGCCTCAAATAGATCTATCGTTCCGCGCCAGCCTCGAGTAGGGACAGCCTGTGACTTGAGTACATCCGTCCACTTGCAGCCATGCCAAGCAGCCAAGGCCGTTTACACCGCTAGACTCTGAGTCTGTAGCGCGCTGTGAACGTTCACGATTGAAGCATTGGGATAAGCAGCGCGCATACTTTTGTTCGCCGAGAGGATCGAGGAGACGAGCGTGACGGTGGAGAACTGCATTGTTCTAGACAAGGACAACGACAAGGAAAAACGAAAGTGACAAAAAATGTGTCAGGACTATAGGTCATGTGATCGATCACTTCGTAGTGTAGGGTTACGGTATAACTAGAAGCAGATTTTGAGAGCCATGTGCAAAAATACAGGGATGGACAGTTGTGAACAATTGCAAATATATGTACTAAAGAGTGGATAGGTAGAGTCCAAGTCCTTTCGCTATTCAACTTCGAGAAAGGATGAAGGTGCTGAAATCCCCCCAGCTTACATCATCGCCAGGAAACCACCAAGGACAACAGCGGCTGGCACGACGAGAGATTGACATTGTGCCGAAATGGCGCCACTGGTAAGGCCAGGAATGACATTGCCGCTTGAACTTGAGCTGGCGCCGGCGGTGGTTGATGCACCATCCGCTGTAACTGCCGTCACAGTCACCTTGGGAGGTGAAACGGTGGTGCCTGCTGCAACCGATGTCACCGTGATGGGGGTGTTCGTGGTCGACGTGACTCTCGGGGCTGTTGAAACAACAGTGGTGACTGCCGTGGTGGCACCCCCGGATGAGGTCTTGACGGAGATTGCAGGAAGAGTGAAAGCAGAGCAAGTGTCCTCAAAGGCTTTCAAGACGCGTCAGACGCGAAATTCACGTAAAAAGAATGGATGAGACGCGTACTGCTGATCAACTTGTTCGCAGAGGTGAGCACGGCTGCCGTTGGCGTGTTTGAGTAGTAGCAGTTGACGCAAGTTGAGAGGCCGTTTGCTACTGTGGCGGTACACAAGCATGTGGTGGTGGTGCAAGCCTAAACCAAGTTGTCAGATACTGAAAACTGAGAGAGAAAAACACGGTACGGACATTGAGGGCGTCATCAAAGATACTGCATGAGGCTGTACAAGCATCTGTCGTTTGCCTCGGGAAAAGCTGAACGAATGGACTCCTCGGCACGAGTGCCACAGCTGTGAATAGGGACGTGTAAGCCTTTCACGACGGAAGAACTATGATGAGCAGCGTGCATACCTTGGCTCGCCAAAAGGATCGAGGAGACGAGGGTGACGGTGGAGAAGTGCATTGTTCAGGACAAGGACAAGGAAAAGATGGGAGCCTCAAATAAAATCTGTCGCTCCGCACCAACCTCAAGTAGGATTTCTGATGGACAGCCTGAGAGCATCCGTCCATCTCCAGCCCTGCCAAGGCCGTTCAATTATCGAATATCTGGGCGTCCAGATGAACGGGAACCAGACTCTCACATTGAAATTGCACACAGCCTCGAGGTTGTCGACGCGATGAGCTGCATCCAGCATCGAGCTTGCATCGTTTGCTCATTGTAACTTTCAGGATGGAGGTGAAGAAGGGTTGAAAGATCCGCGGCAATTGATTATTGATTTGCTTGATCTTGCTCCTATACCAACACCTCCGCCGAAGTATATCCACGAATGCACTTTTCTTTCATAAGTGTCCTTTATTCAGGAGCCAGAGTCACCGCCATAGCACCTACATGTCGAGGCTGAATGGATGAGGAACAACGTTGAGCGCAATTTCTCCGCATTCGGACAACGAGTTACGACACTCCTCCTTGTTCCTTTTTCCGCTGATGGCGCATTGCCTCAATTATCGTCGCCCTTGGCAGGCACCGCCCATACCCTTGGGGTCGTGAGCGGGTGCCCCGTGCGTGTCCAGGTTTTGGGAACGACATAGACGCCCAGGATCACTGCATCGCGACGAACACAGCTGACCTTTGCTTCTGAGCCCACCAACAGCTGACCTTTACTTCTGAGTCCACACCCCGCCAAATCCCCGCCATTCCTGGCAGTCCCCCCACGAATCATGGCCACACCTGCAACGAAATCCCTTTTTTTGCTCTGCCTCTCCTTGGCGGTCTTGATGCCTGCGAGGCTCGCGGCGGGTGAGTCATCACAGTCGACTGCGTCGGCCCAGTCGTTTCTTGAAATGACGACCTCATCCAGCGAACACCCTTCCTTCACCAAATCTTTTGGCGCGCGATGGAGTTATCCAGAACATTCAAGCGAGAAATCTGTCGACCTGGCTGGACAACATCCCATCACAGGTACGGTAGCCTTCGTCGAACGCATGAAAAAACCCTCCCATGCAATTCGCCACCCCCGTTGTCTAGTGCCAAGTCCAGTGCGATGTCGTTGTCGGAGCTGCACACGTAAGTTGGTTCCGGTGATCTATATGCTCCGCACTCATCGCAACCTCAGAACTGCCAATACCTGAGTTGCGTTTGCACGACCACGAACGCGGAAGACCTTGTCACATGCGCAAATTGTATCGTCGCGTTGAACCCCGGACAGCCTGGTATCGTGGCCACGAACCAAGCAATTCTCGATGGTTCGTCCGTTTTTTTCTACTTGTTTCTTTTGGTAGACTTACTTTCCCATCGCCTGCAGAGTGGACCAACTCCTATTGCGCGGATTATCCAACACCCCCTCTCTATATAACACCCCCCGGTGGTTCGTCGTCGTCATCCTCGGCCAGCGCATCAGCTACATCATCCGGGTCTGGTTCTCTTGCTACCTCCGTGGTGAAGAGTGGTGCTCCATCACCTCGTGCTATCTATATACCGTCGCTGGTGTTTTTGGTGATAGGCGTTTTCATCACTGATATACTATGAGCACGTCATTTGCTCAAACGCGGAAGTCACCGACCTATAGGCTCATGGTAACGATGATAGGAACTTATTAGACGGTGAAGGAACCAAGGGACCCTTTAACTATACCAACCGCTGAATCTCAGCTAGCTCTGATCTACACCTGTCTCAGTCCTATATCTAAATATCTTCTTCCATCTGATCATAGTGTCCACATAACGTACATAACGTTCTCCTAGCAAGATGTCCAACACGCCCCCCTCAACGCTATCACGCCGTGCGGTAATCAGGGTTAAGCATCCTCCGCATGGCATAGAGCTGATTTGTCTCCTACTCTTCCGAGGGTAAAGTGCCTCGGATATCATTCGAGCTTAGGTGACCATCTGCGAATCGAGCTTCAACGACTCCTATCTTCACCCCAATGGAATCGGAGTGTGAAGAAAGGAAGTCTACTTCTTGAGCCTACATCGTTGCTTCGCTGATCGAACAGTGGCCGGTCTCCCTGTGGCAGTAACGCTGTATGTTGATGATGCTGACCGTGTCGCAGAGCTAAGTGCCGTAGTTGTTGAAAATGCCGACCGTGTCGCAGAGCTGAGTGCCGTAGTTGTTGAAAATGCCGTGGATGACGTTGAATTTGAGTTGACCGATATGGAGGTCCCATTGGATGTACCTGACGCTTGTACGGATGTTGACGTCGCATTAGAGGTACCTGTCGGAAAGACACTGGACGACGATGATGATGTCGGAATCGTCTGGTTGACGAGCGAAAGTTGTGCCACTGGATAGCCAAAACATGCGTCCGCAAACTCTACAGGGTCCGCGCAAAGTGAGTAGGGTAATCTTACAGGTAGTACGCAACGCACCATCGAATGCCGCTTGCACCATGTTATAATTATCGCCTAACGTCGTTGACGACGACATGTTATACAAACAGTTCACGCAAGTTTGCAGGTCCCGTCCATTGGGAATCAGACAAAGACAGGATGGTTGAAAACACGACTATGTCATGTTGAGAACTTCTTTATCCCCCCGGGAGTAGGAAGGACTTACGTCTAACAGAGTTGTACTATTACTGCACGCCGTTGAACACTGGTAGAACGGAGGTGGTTAGTCTCTGAGAACCAGTGTGGCATAGTCATGGTACCTCGTTGGGTATAGACGCTGAGAGGGGCACTGTTGGTGTCGCGACTCGATATCCCATTGGAGTCTGGCTTTTCCGAAGGTAGCAAATCCCGGAGCGGGCTGTAATTATTATGCATCAATTCGATTACTCAATGTCGCAAGAAACGACGACTGACCAAAGGAACGATGCACCGAAGCGAGAATAAAAATAGCCATTGCCACGGACTTGAAGATCATGTTCGAAGACATGGTGCACGTTGAACTGGCAAGCAGACGACTAGGTCACGTCGTTTTTGATGAGTGGCCTCAGTTCTCTGGCACTCCAGGGTATAGCCCTTGTGGTTGGGAGGATACTATCAGTGACCAGGAGTTTGATATGCTTCAGGAGTTTGAAATCCCTGATTTCCTCTCTTAATTTTGACACAGGCTTTCTGGTATTTTTTTCTGGACTAATTATGACTCTTACAAATATGAATATCAACCTTTTTTGTGCAACAACCGAGTCTGACGAGCTCAAGATTTTAAAAGGTGGTTTTTGGCGCATCAAAACCGTGATGTATGCAAATGATTTTCAAGATCTAATCCGATCCTTTGCATTAGGGTATCTAAAAATTTACAAGCATGTACTAGTAAACGACGCGACTTCAAATACAAAAAATTGAGCAGAAAGGTGAAGAACTATGCTTATAATCCAATGAATTTCGATTCTTTGTCTGCTGAGCGTGACAGACGTGATTTTGGGCTGCGTGGTTTTGAACCCTGACAGTCGCATCACCTATCAAAATTCTGACAGTTGGATGTGACTTGGACGTGACAGCCATTTCAATCTCCTGAAACAATCGACTTCGATGACCGGTAAGCCTCCGTCAGCTTCCACCACTGTTCAATAAAAAAACTAAAAATATATTCATGTTCATGAGATACACATTCACCACCACACAAAATTTGGAGGCCCGGAGTGTAGCGGTTGTGGCATAATTCAGCCAAAGGTCAAATCGTTTCAAACTCCTGGTCACTGATAGTACAACATGAACTGATTGAACTGCGGAAGCCTCATGTTCTGATCCGGAGTCACAAGTCCGTAATTATTGACTGAAAGCATTCATCGTCAAGCGTACACACTTGCAACTTCCATCGACATCCAACTTGCATTCAACATCGTCTTATTCCTTTTCTCTGTGCCAAGTCTACCCTGCACGATTTAGACCAACTGAAAAGAGGATGACAGAGATCTCTTGAAAGATCTGCTGACAAGAAGGAACACAGGCCATGGTGCCATGTCTGGAACCAAAAAGATGCCCGATTTGGACATAATTCTCGAAGCGGTAGTCCCATCAGACCCTACTTTCCATTTCAGAATTTATGTCTATATCCGGCTTATTGTGAACGAATTAGGCATCTTTTACGTGTGACATCTTGCTTGAGTCACACGATTACTAATACTAATTCTGCACACTCAACATGTATCTTGCCTGTTACTGCACCAATTTCTGTTGTTGAACATGCAAAGTAGCACTAAAAAAATAGGCCATTGCAGAGGTACTCATATTGAGAAAGATCACAAGGCAGAAGATGTCAGATCACAAACAAAATCAAATGGAAGAAACATTTGTATCCCTCCATGGTGTCTGGTTCTCACCTACTCAGGATCCTCATTTCGAACCTATGGCTCCCTGGTTATCAGGAAAGGTCAATTGTAAGAATAATTTCTATAAAATGCATGAGCACTTTGAATTTTTTACTATAAATCAACTAAAAAAAGTGGCAAAATGAATAGATAAAAGGAGGAAAATCTAGCAGAGGATTCAAGCACCAAGCTATGCTGCAGAGTTCTTGAACCATTTTTATACATTTATAATGAGAGCATGGGGAATCAACATCACTGACAGCCCTGGGGAAAGAAAATTTGGAGAAAAGTAAATATGTCTGGACTCTCAGCAACAGGTATTGCATCAATTTCCTTGGCATCCCTGTCCTCAGGCATGGTTATATATGTTGAGTAAAACCTCCAAGTTTACACCCAGAGGAGCCTTCAGCAGAGAATTTCTCCTATTTCTTTTGGCCAAAATGCACAAGGTAAATTTTTACAGTGGAAAGCACTACTAGGACTATCCAGTTCTACTTCAAGAAAAAAAGAGGTGCATGGTCTGCTTTGATTTTGCAAGAGAGGATCATATGTATGCATGTGCAGGAAGAGGTGGAAGGGGAAAATGTCAATTCTCATGAACTCTTCCCCAATCTATTGGTTTGAGTTATATCCATACTTTCTGGTGTTTATAAATTTCTAAGTGGTGGTGTGAGATTTTTGGTGCATAAAAATGTAAATAGGAGAGTAAGAAGAAGTCAGAGCAAACATATTTTTGAGAAAAGAAATTACACCCTGTAGCAATTGAACTGGAGACCTCACCATACATTTTCAGTCTTGATCAAATCTTTCCGTTGAGCTAAGTCACCCTTTTAAATAAAATAATTTATAGTGCACAAGTTATGGAGTTTTTGATTTTGATTCTTTTTAAAATTGGTTCCAGACATGGCACCATGGCCGGAACACAGAAGCTGACGAATCTCATTCATGACGTGCCTGCTTGGTCACCTCAATCATAATGGCGCTATAAGACTGTCCCATGGACAACCTCTCGTCTGCACATACCCTGAAGTCTTCTCGAAATAAAGCACGTACACAATGGCCACACAAGCAGCAAAACGCGTTTTAGTAGTTGCAGGTATGCCTTAACTATGTCTCGAGATATCAAGGACGCGTCTGACGAAGCAAACGCATCGAACAGGTCTAGGAAATGGATCTGGTACTGGCGCTGCAACTGCGTAAGTAGGCCACTTCGTGACAAGTGATTATTTGCCGATACTCATCTAATTATCAGCCGTCTGTTTGCAAAGAAAGGGTTCAACGTTGCTCTTATCGCACGCGGTAAAGACATAGTCGACAAGCTCTCTGAAGAGATCAAGAGTTCGGGAGGGCAAGCGGCGCCATTCGCCGTGGAAAGCTACTCAGCCCAACACATCGCCTCAGCTTGGGGTGCCATTCGAAACCACTACCCTTCCCCAGAATACAACATCCGCGCCGCCGTTTTCAACGCGGGCTACGGAGTCTGGAAGCCCTTCCTCGACATCACCCCAGAAGAAGTGCAAACCTCTCTCCAGACGAACATCGCTTCCGCCTTTGCCTTCTCTCGGGAAGCTATTCTGTCTTTCAAAGAGAATGATATTGAGGAGGCGAATGGAAAGAGGGGGATTCTTATTTTCACTGGTGCTACGGCTAGTCTGAGAGGCAACGTTGTCACGAGCGCTTTTGCGGCTGGAAAGCACGGTTTGAGGGCGCTGTCCCAGAGTCTGGCGAAGGAGTTTGGGAAACAGAACATCCATGTCGCTCATGTGGGTTTGAAAACGCCGTTCTACTCTGTCATCTCATCTGATGATTCTTCTTAGTCTATCATCGACGGAGGAATCTTGGTGGATAGATCACGCGCGCAGAAAGGCCCTGAATGGGAAGCTAACGAAGACGTCCGATTGAGCCCAGATAGCATCGCAAATGTGTGTTCAACTCGTTCTCTAGATGGTTCCTGCTCATTCGTTTTTCCAGTCATACTGGTATCTCACCAGCCAGGATCGGTCTGCTTGGACGTGGGAGCTTGACCGTGAGTATGCTTCCAGTAATGAGGGATAAGGAGCTGATGGTACACGCTCTCTAGTTCGACCCGCTCATGAGAAATGGTAGGGCGTATGTGGAAGATACCATGACATATTGGAACCACGAACAGCGTACCAAGCTTCAAAGTGCTATTCGGTGGATGGTCAATGATTCGTTAATATGTTTCAAATTTCAGTTCGAGTTTTCTGTTGTAGATGTAACAATACTGTTCTATTGCGATGATCGACAATATGCTTAGTATCGAGTCCACGATGAAGGATGCAGGGGTTGTTAACATTTGGTTCAACATATAGAGGTCGTGGCTTGCCTCGATAACAGCCAGTGGTTCAGCTGCTGGTGGCCAGAAAATCTGCGGTGACAGAGTTTGCCTTCGACGAAGCCCATCACAACCATGACAGAGAGCGATGTGTACGAAGGATACTCATTCTCAATATGTGCGCGATATGGTCCTACGTTGCGATCAAGTGCCACTGAAGGGCAGAAGAGCCGACACCCACACCTTGACCTGCGCTCTAAGTGTCATGTCTCATTAGAATAAGGAAGCACTGTCTTCAGCAACAAAAGGAACAGGTGGCAAGAACATCTGCTCCAACATCTGCAAGTCATGGTTGATCTCCATGTTAGCCAATGGTGCAACACCCATCGGCCAAAGAACCTCTGGAGAAATTAGGCAAGGGTACTTAGCTTGCCCTTCCTCTCCTGCCCAGTCAAAATCGATGAATTTGACTTCATTCCCCTGTAAGAGTGCATAGTCCATTGGTGTAATCATGACATTCGGTGCACGGAGATCACCAAACACCAATCCATGCCCATGCAGCAGTTTAAGCGCACGCTCGATTTCCGACCGCACCACTTCTGCAGTCTCTCCACTCATTTCCGACTTGTCCAAAGTGTCGCCCCTGACAAACTCCATGACGACCATGGAGATCGAGTTGTATGAGGGGTCCTTGTCCTGAAGGTGTGGTGATCCGCAATATAAAAGCTCCGGTGCTAAACCCTTGTCTGCCAATAGGCGATGTGCCCTTTCCCCGTATCGGTCGACAAATTTGACAACGACATCTCGTGGTGGGACAGTAAGCGTCCGTGCGCGGAGCGTCATACAATCCGGTCCGTCTTCCAAAAAGGCGAGGTACTTGAAATGTATGCACTCATTGCCGTTAGGGTAGGTGGTTATCGAGGGGAAATAGCGCGTCTCGGAAATCCAATTGTGCGTCTGTACCGTCCCGTAATAGGATTTGAGGTTGGCTAAACCTTTGTTCAAAGCATGAAAAGTTCTAGCGATGCGCAAAGTGCGAGACTCGTATAAAGTGGAGTCTAACCCAGCCCAGACGTAGTCGGTCAAATGCTGGACAATAAAGCCATCTGTGAAGACGGCACCGAGAATGGCGATCGATGGACCAGAGGTCGCTACGATGAATGTCGGGCAGTTGGTGGCATTTCGAAGCTTTGTGGACTGAAGAATGAATGCATAGATATAAAAAACACAAACAATGACTGGTGAAAATTGTATACCTTCTCTTGAGCCCATGAATAGGCCATAGACAGGCCAGCGTGTTTAGCTTGATCGAAAACGCTCCGTCCAGATCCCGTTGTCCCTTGATGCAAAATTATCAGATATCCCGCCTCCGGGGTCCTTGCTAGAATCGTGCCGTCGGTAATAATTTCGTCACCGTCGACAGTCGTTTGCGTTTCGACGCCAAGAATCTCACAAAGAACCGTGGTCAACCCGTGGCGGCATTTTTCCTCGCTGATATAGATTGCCGACGCCGCTTGCATATACTTTGTGGTTTTTCGAATCATGTCGTTCGAAATGAGGTCGGTACCATTGATATCATCCAAGAAATGCCCAAAAACCGGATGAAACAATTGAAGTGGAGGTGCCATGTTCGTTTTCGGTTTCTTTTCTTGGTAGCGGCCATCATAGATACAGTCAGCAAGCTGGGTTTTTGTGTATGCAGATGAAATGTCTGAGGAAGACAGAGAAATACGCGATACGACCTTCTCAAACCCTGTGAAATGGTGTTTCACTATCAACCATGGTCAAGGGAACGAAAACATGGGCACACTCTTTTGCAAGCTACTGATCCGACCTCTCCCGTGCTCTTTCTTTTCATCTTCGGGGAGATTGTCGTCCAAGAGACATGTGTGAGATGCAAGGTATGTGACAGAGGGCAGAGACGAGCTCACCGTCAATTGGCACCTGGATGACGACTTGCAATTCTAGTTCGTCTTTTTTGACACGGGGGAACAACTGCGACAATCGTTCCAAGGGTAAAATGCGCTGTCCAACTCCAAGGTCGATGGCCTGAAACCTTCCGTCGCGAACGTTGGGATCTCGGAAAATAGAGACTTTGAAAAGCGCGAGCTCGTAAACATAGAATTCATCAAACAGGGGTTCCTGCGCTGCCTGGACAGCTTGTTGAAGAAAACTGACATTATCTCGGAAATCGATGTCAATTGAAAAAACCTTGGTCCAGTCTACTTCTCCAGCCTCCACTTGTGCGCAGGAAAGGTGTAGGGTACCAGGCGCGATTACGACAATATGAAGGCAGTTATCCGATGGAGCAAGGGCCGATATTTTAAGGAGTGAAAACAACGTCGGACAGGAATCGAGATCCAGAAGCGGCAGTTTTGGTTCAGCGTCGTCAAGGCTAATGTTGACCCACAGCAGTTCTAGCTTGGTGCTTTTCACATCAGCAATTTCTGCTCTCGTTTCCGTCAATCTCTGTCTGAGCAGGTCAACATCCGCAGTATCGGGAACAGAAATGTCAAAGGCGTGGTCGAGGCCGTAGCCAAGGATCAGGCAATAGAGTGAAATTTCCATCGTGAACGTTTGAGCTTGTGAGCTTTTTGAAACCGGTTTTTGATGGCTGACAAATTGGAGATAGGCTGCAGCCCCAAGCTCTATTAATAACTCAGCAACTGGTCGTGGTTTAGAAATTTCGACTCACGCCTTTTGCAAAACTTTACTACTTCAGAGAATACTAGTTAGAGAGCAGTTCACATTAGGATTATTTTTTCAATCGTACAGTCATTCATCAATCAATGATACAAAGTTTCGTAGTTTCTCTCCTCCCCATCCCATGTCCATCCCCCAGATACTCTTGTAGCCAGCTGTATAACATGCCTGCCAGATCGAGCCCACATCATTTTCCAGGGGCGACATAGTCTTTGGACAGGTCGATCCCCTTCAAATGTGTATTTGTGATCCGTGCTTGACGTTGGCGTGGCGCACCACCACGTTTGCCCTTCTTCTTCGTGTTCGGAGCTTTGGGGGCAATAGCTTCTGCAGCGGTAACCTGCAGACCCTCTACAGACAATTGAGTGTGGTCACAAATAGTGAAAGCAGAAAACGCACCGTGTGCCAACTGTTTTGACAAATCTGCTCCGGTTGGCACCTTCAACTCGTGCCACAGATCGAGGAACTCTGCTTAAGTATCAGCCGTCGTTTATGGAGGGCCTTGTCTCCTGCCATCCCCTCTCATCTCCGAGAAAGAAAAAATTCACGCACCTTTTTCAACTTGCATACCACCCGCTTCCTCTGTCGGCTTTATCTCATTCCAGAACACCATTCGCAGCTGCCCATCTTTGACTGTCCGTGTGACCAGCACTTCTCCCTCTTTCTCCAACTCCTCGACCGCCGCTGGTGCCTCCTTCCATGACTCTTTGAGCGCTCGAACAGATATACCGCTGCCTTTCCGAGTTTGTCTTTGTATCTCGACAAGAAGCGCTGCTTTGTTCCGGAAATTGTATTCGTGCTTGACAAATAAATTGGTGACTGTTCCAATGATAAAGTCATCTTAAAAGTCTTACCTTGTAGGAGAAAAGACCAGTCTTAGGGTCTACTTGTACTCTATCATGAGACTTCAACTTCTCGCGCAACACCATGTCGACATCCACGGGCGTTTGGGTATAAATTGCAAGATCTTCCACCCGTAGTGGATTTGGTGTTCCCTATGATCCAGATAATCAGAAGCTATGACAATGCTAGAGCGTTTTCATACCCTGAGGTAATCCACGAGATACACCAGCTGCGTGTTCACATTCGTGCCAGTCCCCGTATCCGCTGGCTGAGAGTACACAATATCTGGGAGTCATATAGTTGGGACCAAACAGAACAGCTCCGCAAGAGGAAAGTCATACTCGATTTTGGTCTCTTCTTCTTACCCTCAGACGGTGAAGCTGGCTCAATTGAGGCTGAAGCTGAAGCCGCTGGTGATGCTGCCGAGCTTGTTGGATGAGAGTCTAGTGGTCGAGGTTTGGAGTGCCATGAACTGTAATCCTGTCGGTGTAAGGCGGACTTGAAGGCAGCGGCATCCTTTTGGAGTTTGGACATGGCGAACGATGTCAAGACAGTCAAGAGACGTTCGTGACTGAAGTCACCAGTCACCTGACTGACATGAGCTCACAATGTGACTCACAACATCTTATCTTATCTGCAAATTTATGTATCAACGATTCAAGAAATCTAATCCCACGTAAGATCCAGACTCAACCGACTGTTCAAAGCCTGCAGTCTTTCACTCAATCTTTTGAGGTCTTCGACAGTCGGACGCCCCGGATCCTTTGTGTTTTTACCAGCAGTCAGTTTGGCAAGTAGATCTTCGATGCCTTCCATCTCTCTCTTTTCGGCCATCTCTTCTCCAACCTCCATTCCGTGATCATCGTTCGCTTCCATGTGCTGACGTGCATGTTCTTCAGCCTCTAAATCGCGTGGTGCAACATCGGAAAAACGAAGATTGGCCAGTTGGCCCGCGATATTTCGCGCTTCAGCAGCTGACGACTCATCCTGCCCAGATCCGCTAGAATTGACCATTGCGAGAATGGCTGCTGATATCCCTCGCAATCTGCCAATTTCCCGCCCAATGGGAGCACCGGTATCCGCAAATCCAGCGTCGAAACCTTCTTGTAACGCGGATTCTTTGCCTGCTGTTATGCCCTCTCGGTATCCTGCCTTCCAAAAAATTTGTCAAGTTGATAGTTCACCCAAACTTGGGAACTCACATTTGTGAAATCAGACGATATTTTTGACCACTCTGCGTCTCGAAATGCGCCATGATCTGGGTCTTCTTCCCATGGCGAGTCCATGTGTAGAGGCTAGTTCGACCTAGTTCGATTTGAAAGTGAACTCGAATCCAATCTAATCTATCATTACATAAGCCATATAAATCGTTTATTTGGCGGCATGTTGCACAAGTCAACTTTTTCCCTCAATGAGTTCACGCTCCTCCCCCCCAACAAAAAGGGTGAAACTCGAAGACTTGTCTCCAGCAGCTGAAATATCTGGTCTTGGTTCCAAACTTGGGCTTGAAGAAGCTGTTGGCATTTCAGACGACGAGCCTGAGGCTGATGAGTCAGACGATAATTGTAGCATTTGTCTGCATAGTGTTGTAGACCGCACGGTGGTACCAAAATGCTCTCATGAATTTTGTTTTGAATGTCTTTTAGTTTGGACGGGTAAGTCACACACCCGCTCTTTTTATAATTCACACAAACCCTTTACTTCAACAGAGCAATCTCGACGCTGCCCTCTTTGCTCTCAGCCCATCGGAGAATATCTGATTCACAGCATCAGGTCTCGCTATGACTATCGAAAACACTTCCTTACCCCCTTACGTACTTCGCCCGCTCCAATTGTTTCGTCTCAACGGAACGAGACGTTGATAGACGCACGACGCAACGCTCGGAGAAGACAAAGGGAGCGTGAGTGGAGCCGGAGAGACGGAGATGAAAGGGAGCAAGCTGATAAGCTGGAGGTCTCCATTATGAAACGCAGATGGATTTACCAGCACGACCTATACGCAAAGGTGAGTCTTCCCGTAATGTTTCGCCGTTCAGTATGGTTCTGATTGACTTTTCCATGCGAAAGCATGTCGCGTCTAATTCTTACACGAAGTATCGTCCCTACCCCACACCTTCCCAATTTTCCTCCTCCCCGGATCTCATCTCACGAACGACCACGTTTTTCAGGCGCGAATTGCAAGTGTGGGAGGGACTGGATGTGGAGGTGTGTCTGACGTACTTCATTCAGCATTATGCTTTGTATCGCGCTAAACGTGTCTCAAGTTTTTGACCACACTCATCATTTCGTTAATGAAATCCATTGACATTCGATCTGAGTCAGCAGTGAAGCTACTGTCAGAATTTCTCGACATGGATGCGCCATATGTGCCAGGCGGAAGACATGCGAACGCCGAGCATTTTGCTCATGGTCAGCTGGCTCCTATCCGTTCATTCAGAGTTCATACTAATGTGACGATCAGAGGTCTATTGCTATGTTCGATCCCCATACCGGGATCTGTTCGTGTATGATACAATTGTACAGGTAAGGGTTTCATTCATATTTCCTAATGAGCGTGGTCTGACGATAACATGAAGTATGACGCCTCAACAGGGATACCTGCGCCGCCAGAGATAAGACGGTCACGCCGATGGCGTCAATCGCACCGTTCACGCTCTCCTAGTCCGACTCGCCAAATGATCCATTCCGCTTCGCCAGTCAGAGAAACGCAACATAGAAGTAGATCGAAATCAAGGACGAGAGATAGGTCTCTATCATGGTCACCATCAGGAAGGAGGTATCCAAGCACCACTAGTGCCCATAATGAATTGTTGGCCAAAAGCCCTGCATCCCGCAATCGGAGTCCCTCTGATCCTCGTCAAAGAAGGATGCATCACTCTCAAAGGGCCGGAGAAAGGATTTCCGTTGTTGATAGACCGTCTTTTGGCGAAAAGGCAATCACTCATGTTGAACGGCATATGATTTCCGCGTCGGAGAGAACACCAACGCCACTCATCCCTGATAACGACATACGAAGCTGTGGTACCAATAATGGAAAGGGGAAGCGCAGAGCCGACGACGGCGACATTTCTCTTCCTCTGAACCCACGTCCAGGCACGACAGAAAAATCTAGTGAACCTCAATCAGAACCGCTTACTGCAACGCATGAACCAAGGGGACGCAATGAGTCCAAGGGTCAGGATTGTGGATCCAGGGTAGGAAGGACACCCCGTAACCGCAACCTTCGTGAGTCTGTGCAGGCACACCTGGCTGGAACAATACGACGAAGACAATCTCTTTCCAGTAAGGTCTCTGGAACCAGGGAAACACTCGGACAAAGCCGCCAGCCTCTCATTCCCACTTTGACAGATTCAAGCAATCTCAATCAGGAACCCGACGGGCATGCTTGTTTCCGCGAAAACGATGTAGGATATTGAAAGCTGCATCAGATTCTATTTTTGTTCACCCTACCATTCTCCAGAACAAAAGCAACACTATCGATTGCCTAACCATCGCTTCTAGCTCCTCCGTCCCTGGCATTCACTCATGGGAAACGGCAGGTCAACCGCGATCACCGCTGTCTAACCCTCTTCAAGAATCATCCCGACTGGCTGAAATAATTAAACAACATACGAACTCCCATGCGCCACCGCCACCATTTAACGAAGGGCTCGTGAAACTTGACGCTAATTTCTCGGACGTGAGTTCACGATCACCAACACAATTAACCAGCCAACTTGAACACCCTTCGCCAAGTCCTCTTCCCACCCATCAAATCCCAAAAAGCGTCGACACCCACGTGTATAATAACCTTAATAAGCGCCTTGCCCAACCTGCGCCAACTTCAGCTTCCCATCCTTCCGATTCGCATCTTGCCTTATCCACTGGTTCACAGGCTGGGCAGTCGAAGCTGCTGGCCCGCTTAGACAACGAAAAGCTAGAGGCATGGAGTGCGAGTAAGTTGAGGGGATTAGACTTGGAAGGCCCACCGCCAAGTGTTGACATCGTATCCAAGACCGCCCCATCATCTACAGCTGCGACTCGACAATCAGGTTATCGCCACGACAATGTACAAGAGGTTCTAGACTCGGAAACCGACATCATGGCGCCTGAATCAAGTGCAAAAGAAGCAGCCTTGAGGTTGCGCGCCCGCTTACATGCTCGACTTGTCACAGAAAGGCGAAAGGGTGGATATCTGAATTCCTAAATCGGATATGTTGTGACGGATTTGGAATTCCGCATAAATCACAGAGTCACCGTCGCATCTCGTTACGTACCAAATACGATGTTTGTCCTAACCCTTCTTGGATGTCGAGAAGATGACAATAACCGATTCCATTGGATGGTGGACGATAGGGATATAACTGTGTGAGATACAATGGTTGTATGGAGACACCAGACTAAATTAGTACCAAAATACAGAATTGAACAATCATCATCATGAAGAACATGAGTATTGGGGTACACTGCTGACCAGAAAATGTGTGTCTGGTCGCTGGGATACCGCAAAGTGAGAAAAATTCTGTCAGCATAATTATAAGAGTGATATGATGCAAAGGTATATCGACGACGATTAAGATTGACTGATGGAAAGCAAGGCGTAGGTCGCAGCGTTAGAACGCATGAGACTTGAGAACCGTGATTGATTTCGTGATTAGCATGAAATGAGAGGAGTAGATGCGCCATGAATGATATTAGTACTGAAGAGAATCAGAGAGCCTCACGAGTTTGTTCGCTATCAGAACGATCGTCGCCCTGCTGAGAGGGAGATAACTCTGGAGATGCCGTGGGTGTTGTAAAAGGAACGAATATGGAACGAACAGGATCGTAGCGGCCAGAACGTAGAGGTGGTAATGGTGGTAACGGCTCAGATAACGCGGGTATGAGACGTGGCGTGCGCTCAAGATTTTGAGAGGTTTCGCCTGCTTCCGCAGCGGAGGCGCCTCTGAAAAATGCGCGAGGGAAAGACAACCTTCCCACAGTCGTGCGGGAGCCTGGGCGAGACCACCCAGATGAGCTGGGTCTCGGAACGGGGGAGTATGCTGAATCATCCCAATGTGGCTGAGGTTGTAAGGTGAAGGGGGGCGGAAGGTCCAAAGATGAGCGTCTGGGTAAATCGGGAGGGTGATGGGCGAATCGAATTTCTGGAGACAAGGAGCGTCGTGGATTTAACGGAGGCATCAGTGGATTCATTCGGGGACTTGGACTTATGACGCGACGGGGTCGTGCACCAAACGCCGACGTCGCGGGTCGACTAGAAGTCAAAGGCGGTAGCGTTCGCGAAAAATCACGATCCCGCCAGCCTCTCGGCTGGGAAGTCGCTGGCCGAATAGAAGGCGGACGATGCATGTGCATGGGTGGTGAGGGAAATAAGCGGGGCGTAGCGTGGGTTGGATACATATATCCCCTTGGATGGCCTATATCCGACGTGGTCTCTGGAATAGGTGACGGTCTTACGTGGTGGTATATTCGTCGACCATAGGACGGTACAGACCCTGGAACGCCAGGGCCAAGCAAGCGAGGCGGCGTGTCTAGAGGACCCAAGTGTCCCTCTGGTGCTTGATGAGATTGCGATCTGTATCGAGCGCGATCCGCTCTGGTTTCCTCGTAATCTCGGCCGCCGTGTGTACCGGTGGTCGGAGGATATGCTCCAACTGGTGTAGGCTCCGGAGGTGTGGGGAATGGCCCATACTGTGGAGGTCGACTAGGAGGAGTTTCCCCTTGACTTCGCGGCCTTCTCGCCTTCTGCCGCTGATTCTTCGTACAAAATAAGTGAGTGGAAGGGCGCCAAAGAAAGTACAGAAAATGAATACCTGAAACCAGATCTAAATGAAATGGCGAAAAATACGTTCAAGGTCACCTTATGTATTTCTAGGTTTCAAGTAATGTGCGCACCTGCACCTTCCGCGCACTCAGTCCGATGGAACGGCCCACCTCTTCTCTCATTGCTGTAGTCGGAAAACGAGACTACAAAAGAATGAGATTAGATGCGATTTTCTTGCGCGAGTCGGCGAGAATACCTGGGCCAGAAGCGCGTGCAGTACGGCAGACTGATGGGGCGTCGTTAAGGTACGTGTTCGCTTTTTCTTGGGAGGAGACACCGACGGTGGGAGTGGCTCAGTACGCTCTCCTTTCTTGAAATCCATCTCATTGTCCGCCATTCCATCTTGAGAGTCGGAAGAAGGGCTAGATCGAGCGTCGGGCCGGGCTTTAACCTCAGGGGATTCCCTGCGGTAGCGTTTCGCCATGGGCTCTTCTAATGGACTATCAGCACGTCGAACGAGATGCGAAGAATGTCGCCTGTAGCGTGTCTCCGGAATTGAAAGGTGCGTCGATGCGGGTGGCTGGTCGTTTTCTTCGGCAGGCCAGCTGGAAGAGGTCTCGATAGGATAACGTCGTGAAGTTGAAGGTGTTGGCTTGGGCGATGGTGCAATATTAACGGCGGTGGGGTTAGTGGAGAGATTCGAGATGGGAGTGGGAGACCGGGATTTCGACATGCAAGCGGCAAACGGGATATCAAAGGAAATAATTCAAACGACTATGTCAAATGCGGACTCAACACATCGGAAATCCACTGCAGAAGGGCAGGGGGGCAGAGTAGTGGTTGCGGGAAGCCAGGGAACCTAGTGGTGAAAACACTCATGTGGGTAAGTATAGCAATAGCCGATATCTCCAGAGGATTGCAACCAAATCGCGACTAAAGTAACGTTACAGCATCCATTAAGGATAATCCAATTAGATCTTGCGTAAGGGGCGATTGACTCCCATTAATTATTTTGTCGAGGGTATGTTTCCAAATCTTGGGGCGACTCGTGACCAAGTTAATTGTGTGCAAGAGAACACGTTGCGCATTGTGTCCTATCCCCGAGCGTTGCGGTCCATAGCCACAAGTAATTTGATCCACACATTTTCTGAGCTCTGGTAGACGACGGTTGCAGGCCGAGTTGTATGTAACGCGACGTTCACTTTGGCAACGAACAAGTTTATTCACAAATTGTGTTACTCGTGACCGTGACGCAAGCTCTTTTAACGACAAAGGACGAATATGAGAGTTAAATGGAGATAGTTCTTCAGATTGCATCGGTTATCCGTTGATTACTTGTGTACATAAATTTTTGCAACTGTCCTTTCTAGCGGAGGAAGGAAGAGTGATCCGTAGAAAGACGGGAAGGAATGGGCAACTGAACGAAATGGTACCTGGGCAGAAATGGGAGCAGATGGGCTCCCAGCTCGACGTCCAGATCTAGAGGTTGATGGAAGAGGTCGTCCTAGGTCGTCTCGAAAGGATGTATTCAGGATGCTGCGTTTTGGGTCTCCGAAAATTTCTTTCCAAGTATTGGAGCAGGGTATTTGCGACCATGTGGTCTTTCCCTGGTCCGTGGTATGCGCCGTCAAGCTTTCAAGACTCAATGGAGAGGTAGCGACCATCCCGAGGACACGGCAAGGTAAAAAATGCTAATTGCTGATGATCTTAACAACGAGAAGCTTTCGACCATAATGAATCTATGAGTCTGGTGACGAGCCACCACGTCGGTCCTTGATAATCATGTGCAGAGAACACGACATTTACTGGGGGAATCTGATATGTGACTTGGTCCGTTTCTTCGTTTTCGGCGTAAATAGTGAACTGCATCTTGAAGAATAGTTTTTGACTCCAGATCTTTTCCGAAGAAAAGACTCGCCATTTGGATGCAACAAATCATTATACATTTTGTGCACGAGGCCGCCAAACTCAGACTGTAGATGCTGCGATCAATCTGGCCTGTTGATGATAAAAAGTTTGAACCCAATTTCAGTGGCTCAAACGGGAAACATACCTCTAAAAGGAACACATAAAAGGAATCTAGAGAGATCGCAGATCGAGAAGGACAAGGTGGCAAAAGCCACACGCTTGAGGTAAGACTCACATGGATCACGGAGTGTTTCGAAGTCTGAACTTCTCTGAAGAACGGCTGGGCAAATAAAATAAAGAAATATGACCTTCCTATGATGGAGAGGGTCCTCTAGGGTAGTCCAGGGTCCTCTTGAAATGGAGACCTAAGACATGTGAATTGTGAATTGAGGTCGGTATTTCGCGGTGCCTCCGGAGCGCGGAGTATAGAATCCGCTTCAGGAGATCTCAGCGTGTTTTGTGCGTTTCAGAAGACTGAAAACTCCTTCGATTAACGTGAGGATGTTTGACAAAATATGGCCATAACGCAGAGTTTATGCAGTGGCGGTGGACCCTAAAATTTTCGTTTGGTCTGATAGTAGGTAGATGCAGCTTTCATGTTGGTCGTGTAAGTTGGTCGGGTGGCTGAATTACAGACAATTGACTATCACCCCAAGCCTCCGTTAACAGTCGTTAACACGGGATCCGAGGATTCCATTATCAGAATTCATATGGAGACCATCGAGAGGTTAAATAGTCCGCGATGCGCCCAAAATTACAGCGAGGTCCCACAGTCCAGAGCGCGACCCTGTTGGTATGCCGGGGGTATTTTGCGGAAGATTTAAAGGCATAAATATCGCTCGATCGGTTGCCTGCCGTACTCCGGGTGCTTGACGATTTTTAGTTTCTTCCCACCGAGAAGTGAAGAGGAGCGCTTGAGCGGATAGATAGTCACAGGACACAGCCTGGGTTGATTGTTAGCCATTCTTGCGTGTTCGTAAGCGGTCGAGGTCTTGTTGGAATATGTAGGGAGTGATGAACAAAGTTGGCCTTTGGCTGGAGAGTCCAAAGTTCAAACGAACCAGGTTGTTTGGGCCTGGTTCAAAGTTTGGCAAGTCACGCGGACTGTTGCAAATAATCCTCTCGCACACCAATGGACGATTCGTCTTTCCGTTCTTTTTCTCCAGATTACTCTCAACCAGAATCACCGAGGACTTTATCAACCAAACCCTCAGGATCTTCCGGTATCACTCTCGTCCTTCCATCCCTGAAAAGCCTCAAAGCAAAGAAAACGACAAGACACTCTTCATTGCGACCCGCATTTCAAGATGGCGATATACAGGAGAAGAGGGCGCCGCGCCCACTCAAGTTAAAACCCCTCAAGGAAGTGTTGTCAAAATTAATTGCTCAGATCAAACGGTGCGCTGACTTCTTTCTGAACGATCTTTTGACTGACGAGGATTTTAGGAAGGACGACTATGCCTTTTTTCTGAAGCCTGTCGACGTGGCAAACGTTCCGGGCTATGCAGATCTTGTCAAGCATCCTATGGACTTTGGCACTATGACAGACAAGGTCAATAGGGCCAAGTATCGTTCACTGGAAGATTTTGCGGTGAGCAATGGTGCTATATCTTCATTGGCTTAACAAACTAATTAAGGACTCAGTCAGATCTCCGACTTGTGACAACAAACGCCAAGATATTTAATCCTCCTGGAACGATCTATCACACCGAAGCTGAAAGGATCGAAGCATGGGGACTTGAACACATTGCCAAGGCTTCATTAACTGTGATTCAATACGAGACGGATTGGAACATAGAAATTGAAAAAGACGATGAAGTCAACATCGACGACGAGGAGGATGACGGCTTTGCCGCGACTCCCATGGACATGGATGATCAGAACATGAGGAGATCAGCATCTGTTGCTTCGCAACCGCAACCAGGTCCGGGTCGTCGGGGGCCTCGAGGGCCGTATAGGCGACAGCCAAACACTAACTTAACCACCTTTTCTGAGTCCCTAGATGCTGATGGACATCTTCCTGGTTCGAAGGATGGCATCGGAGCATTTCCACCTGGTTCAGGTTTGGCGAAGACGATGATAGCCCTAAAATTGAAAGGTGTTTTGTTTTCTGCCAAAAATAAGAAAAGAAATTCACACTCAAACAGGGAAACGTTACCGGACGAAGAGGGAAAGACAGCGCTTCGAGAGGGACGGACCTCCGCTTCACCCAGATGGGAGCGTGAATTATACTCAAAGTATGCCGGCTACATCTATCGGTCTCCAACATCTCCTGACGTGATATGTATGACAGTGGAAGATCCATTTTCTATTCTTTCGGTATTAGTTCGGGACCTACCCTCTCGGCCACAGTTGACCCCTTTATACCCTCCCGTGAATCCTGTTACTCAAGTCCCTAACTCTATTTCCGCTCCCCAACCTCAACCTCCACTGAACTACGTGGGAGCCACTAGCGTAACCCCCGATTACCAACTACCCGCCCTCCCTGTGCATCCGGTAGGTCCACAGGACGGCAAGCGGCGTCATTGGTTGATCACCCGGAATGCGACGGGTCGTCAAAAAGGCAAAGAAAGAGAAGATGACCCAGAGGCCATTTTGGACATACCGTGGTGGCAGGTTCCACGCGATGCGCACGCGACTGATATGGGCTCTTTCGCATCGCTGGCTGGGGGACTAGCTGATGAGATGGTGCGCCGAGGTTTACCAGTTCACGATCACGAAGAAATGACCCTGGATCTGATACGTGACGATCTGGACTGTGAAAGCCTGGCGAAGACCTTGGAACAAAAGGAAGTGGCTAGTGGCTTAGGATTTCCTGTGTCTGGCTACTGGACCATTCAAAGGGCTTCGGAGGCAGAGGAATACATCCGTGATATCGTTTACGGCGGTGTAGATGGTTTGGCCTACGCAAGAAGTCTGGCTGAGTTTGTCGCGGGGAGCAAACCTCAAGAGGAGGTGAGCCTCTGCTGTCACGATCATTCTACCAAGCTAAATTATTCTTTGCAGGTCCTATCAGTTGCAGATGGGGGCTTGGGCATGCCACTCGCAAAATGGGTCGAGCACAACGTGATTGACGCCCTCACCGAGGGGCACCACGATCTCATCCGTGAAACAGCGCTGTTGCTCCGGGATCGCGCGAATATCGGTGATACTCTCACGAATTCCACTCATAAAATGATAGCCAAACAAATCAACGTATCATTGGATATATATCCTAAGGCTATGATAGCCCTTTCTGCGCTGCTACAGATCCAGCTGCACAAGATAGACATGGGGGCACTTATCAAAACTCCGGAAGAACTCTTTTTAAGCGAGGCGGAGTGGGTCGGAAAGGACATTAAGGAGAGGCGAGCCAAAGCAGGAATATTGCACCCCGACGCTCAGGATGCTATGGAAGTCGAGGAGCCAGAACGAACATGGGTTGGTTTAGATGCGAGCATGGCGAATGGGCAACCCGATGGTGCCAGCGACGACTACGAACTTGAAGGCCCAGAAGAACTGAACGAGGTCTTGGACTATGTTGCTGGTGTTATCCTGGAGCTTAACCAGCGTCTCGTGAAGGCGGATATAAAATCTAGAAAAGTCAAAAGTTCAGCGGCTGTAAAAAAGGAGTCGGTTGATACCCTCAACTGTGACACGGAGTCAAAGCAAGACGCGACAGAAGATCCAGTTCTCAGAAACCTGCGACTGAACCTCCTGGCTCTGGCCAAACGTGCCCCACTCGACACCATCGCCTGTTTACCCAAGGATCTGGTTCCCGAACACATCCGTCAATTTGTACCTACTCTTGCGACGTCGAGCTGAACGAAGGATGTAAGTATCATCCTTTTATCCTTTCTTTCCACTCTTATGTCGTTGTCCAGGATGTTTGGGACTTGACTACCTTGTTTGAGTCTGACGCATTCTGCGTCGCTTCGCAACTAACGCCCTCATGCCGAGGCGAGGCGTGTTTGTAGTTCGCAACTCGACAGGTGATCCTTACCTGCCAGCGATGTCGCTAGGAACGTCTGCAACCCTGCCACTTCTGCGCCTAAACCTTTTGCGCATCCATAGCATCTCGCGGTACAAGCTGTTGGCCTTTCAGGCAGCTGCGAAGCGCGCTCATGTCAAGATTAGCGTAGCGGGATGCGTCAACGTAGCCTGACGAATACATTTACCTTCGGCCCCAGGCTGTCGCATCTTCCACTGCACCACCTTCGTTGAAGTTAGAAGAGATACTCTGTTTCTAAATACACGGATTAGACGACACTGGTAAATGATGTAATAGACTACCCTAGTAGAGGAACTTGACCAACTATTTCACAATCGCTGATGACTTCTTGGTGGTTTTTTTTTCGATCGTGAATAGACTGGTTCACTCTAGCTTCTATGTGAGCACTTCAGATAGAGGTACTCATTTGTGTCAGAATTTATGTTTTTTGAGTGATAGACATCTTGTGAAGAGCCTACACTCATTTGAAGCGCAGCATGATGCATCAACGCAGCATCATCGCAATTGACACGATCATCATACTCTTCTTATCTGGGAACTTCTCTTGGCGGTGCTAAACTAGAGGGCGCCCAGGTAACTACATTAGTCAACACTACGACTCGTCGATTCGTCTCTTCATCTGCAGAAATGCCATCTATCTTCTCTGACTTGGAGGCGCAGATCAAAGGGCTGCAAAAGAATCCAACTGTTCAGCAATCGGAGCAGCTGACTTTCCTGACAGGACTTGCATCCAAAGTCCCAAAGGTCCTTGAGCATGGCCGCGCTGAGGTTATCGGTGAGTTTTTCAATCGCTCATGGTTGGGCGAGACCTCTAAGGATACCCATAGGCTTGTTGAATCCGAATCGTAAGCTGGCCGCTGGCGTAACCTATTCTGTCATGTCACCATTCAACGACCCCTACAGATCGTCATGATAATCCTGAGGAACAGGAGCAAGACAGAATTCGGGCTGAGATCAGGGCTGGACACCGATTTACGAGTTTTGCTGGTGAAAGATCCAACAACAGCATCAAGTGGCACGTCGATGGACACGATTATATGTGGGCGTTGTCAGAGATGCTGGACAACGCGAAGGAGGCCATCTTTATCATGGTGCGGATACGGTCGAAAGTTTGATCCGTGCCTATAACTCACGACCTTTGTAGGATTGGTGGCTTACTCCAGAACTATACCTCCGCCGACCTCCTGCCTACTATCCGGAGTGGAGGCTTGATCGAATTCTGCAGCGAAAGGCTAAAGATGGTGTCAAGATTCACGTTATCGTGTACAAAGAGGTTACTCAAACTATGTCCATGAGTTCCAAGCATACAAAGGTAGGCACTTTCATATATATTAGACATATCGATCTCAACAATACCGCCAGAACTATTTGGAGGAACTCCATCCCAATATAACAGCGATGCGTCATCCTGACCACATTGGGGCCAAAGGTATGGAAAACCCGCCATCCTGTGGGCTGTACTGACACCTATTTCACAGATACAGTGGAGTTCTGGTCTCATCACGAAAAGGTAACCATGCGTGGAGTTATAGATGCTTCTCGTTCATCGTGCTTTAGGTTGTGGTGGTGGATAATCACTTTGCTGCCATTGGTGGCCTCGATCTTTGCTTTGGACGCTGGGATACCCATACCCATCCTCTCGCGGACGTTCACCCAACTAATTTTTCTGCTACGCTTTTCCCCGGTCAAGACTATAACAACGCTCGCGTTATGGACTTCAAAGAGGTGTCTAATTACGCCAGCAATACGCTTTCTATCTTGGACACGGCGCGTATGCCTTGGCACGACGTGAGTTCATTCATTTTGGAATCTTCAGACATATGTGATGATCACTGTAGGTCCACATGACTATCAACGGTCCAGTGGTGCTGGACATTGCACAACACTTCATCGAGCGCTGGAATGAGGTCAAGAAACGGAAGGTACTTGATCGATCCCACCGCACTCATTTAATTAAATACGCGATGCTGACTATGAAATCATCAAGTATCGTGAAGACGAGTGCGATTTCTTTTATGATACTACCATGACATGCTTACTGAAAGACGCAAACAGAAAGTTTGTTTGGCTCGCCTTGCCCCATGAACCAGAGGCTGCACCTAACGAATGGGCTTCTCGTTAGTTCATTTTCATCTAGAAGAATTAGCCGCACTGATATCTTTTCAACAAGGTCACCCCCATCTTAATCATTGGAGTTCAGCCGGCCACAAGTATAAGCAACGCTGGCATGGCACTTTCAGAGGGGAGCAGCCACGAGACTATCCTATCCCCCATGGCCCTGGTTGCCATGCCCAGGTTGTGCGCAGCGTCTCGGATTGGTCTCATGGTGTTCTAACAGAGCACAGCATTCAAGATGCTTGTAGGTGCCTCTCAGCTCAAGCAAGAGTCTGTTCTGAACACTGTATAGATATCCAATTGATCCAAAATGCAGAGCATTTTATTTACATCGGTACGCTCATGGTCAACTTCTTTTTTTCCTCGTCTGACTATGCGTTACAGAGAATCAATTTTTGTAAGTTTTCATTGCAGCGTCATGATTGGCATCTTGACGCTTCTGCAGCATCTCCGCCACCAAAACCGGGGAACAGATTAAGAATTTGATTGCAAAAGCACTGGTGGAACGGATCCTCCGCGCTGCTAAGTATGGCAAGAAATTCAAGGCAAGCTCCCCCACTTGCCTTTACGGGTGAAACCCTCCAATTTTCATCGCGTCTGTTCAGGTCATCGTAGTTTTGCCAGAAGTGCCGGGCTTCTCGGGCGATGTCAAGGCTGAATCTTCGCTAAAGACCATCATGGCGGCGCAGTACAGGACGATAAACCGCGGCGGTAGTAGTATCTACGAACAAATTCGCAAAGAAGGTTACGATCCGTAAGTTTGCCACCATCGGCCTTTCCTTCACCTCATCAACCTTCAATTAGGATGGACTACATTCGCTTCTACCACCTTCGCGCCTACGATAGAATAAATGCCCCGATGGGTGAGTATTGTAATGGTGAAGCCTTCCGAATTACGTTAATTGCGGACAAACATAGGCTCGTTCATCAAAAAGATGGAGGACAACTCGGGAGTCAAATTCCACGAAGCCCAGGTTGCCCTTGCCCGCCAATGGGTGTCTGGAGACACCAAAACCTCCCAAAAGACTGTTACTATCAATATCTCCCAAGAGACAAAGGAGGGTATGGTTGTCACTGATAAAACCCCACCCAAGACGGAGACTGTGCCCATTCCCGAGTCTGATGAAGCTGCTAGTCAGCTCATCGCAAGGTTTGTTTGCGGTGCTCAAGGCGTGCGAGGAGACGAGGCAGTCGCCGACAACGTTACCCAGCACATGCTCACTGACACTACCAGCCTTCTTGATGAACAATGGCTTGGTACACCGGAGGAAGAACTGAATGCGTATGGCGCTCTTGTTCTGTATTAACCCTCAACTTCTGACACATTACTTTAGGTACGTGTCTGAGGTGCTTTATATTCATTCCAAGGTTATGATTGTGGACGATCGTCGGGTCATTGTATGTTTCCCTTCTGTGTCTCTTTTTAATTTTTTTGACATGACATCTTGTAGATGGGATCGGCAAATTTCAATGACCGCAGTCAGAAGGTATGGTTTGCGTGTGCCATGTCCAATTGATCAGTTCTTAGCTTTTCTTGTAGGGTGACGGCGACTCAGAGATTGCCCTCGTTGTAGAGGATTCAGACATGATCAACACGACCATGGATGGAGAGCCGTACCAAGTCGCTCGCTTCGCCGCGACATTGCGACGCCAGTTATTCAAAGGTTGGTTGATCTATGCCTGTCAGAATGTGAACTGAAATAGTGACGAATACATCTAGAACATCTTGGCCTCATCCCACCTCAAGATTGCAAACCCCGTCCCAATGTAACCCCTTTCATGCGACCAGCGCCGATCCCCAACAGCGACGAGACATGGACCTCCGAGGATCAACAGGTAGCAGACCCGATTTCGGATGCAGCTCTTCAGCTTTGGAACGACACTGCGAGGAAGAACCGGGAGATATTCACTGAAATATTCAGGCCCGTTCCCACCAATCTCGTCAGGAGCTTCAGCGCCTACGATGTACGCTTATTAGGGTTCTCATTTGCCTGTCGCTTACTGACTGAATGATCACCTGATCTAGAGCTATGTACCCAAGGTTAAGACTGGACATGTCGCTCCTGGAATGCCCTTGGATCGCGTGAAACTTCGTTTGAGTCAGGTCAAGGGTGCCCTTGTTGAATGTCCATTGGTATGCTTCTTTTTTTGACAATTTTGAGCCTCTACTGATTGTTTGAGCAGGACTTCCTCATCGACGACAAAGACTTTGTCACTGGGCCCGACTGGCTCGGCCTCAATCCAACTCTGCCCATCTATCTTTAACACCGACGGAAGGAAGAGAAATTATTGGATGACTACTCCGTTCTGGAGTTGTATTACTTGGATAATCTGTAATGTAAATACCAGGCACCTATCTATTTTTATGATCTTGATCTTCGGTGTAGTAGCTTGTTGGTATTCACTAATTGTTGCTACGTACTGTAAATCTACCGTATCATCTGTCTTTTGTAACCAGATCACTTTGTATATGTCAGCCGCCAGCTTGAAGACAGTGACAAGTTATCATTAGTAAGTGATATAGACAACAGCAGAAAGGTCAAATAATAGTATCTACTCATGCAGACGCTATGCAGCTTGTACGCGACCATAAATACAGAGGGGCAAAGAGTTTACCAGGGAAATACTGCAGGGTAACGTTAACCTGCTCAAGTGCGATGTTAAACACCCTGGAATATCTAGTACTCAGTGGGTCAGGGTAAAAAGTAGCGGGTATAAAAACAGCATGATCCCTTCCAATCGTTCACGCGATGTATAACGGTATGGCGGTCTGCTTCTCGAACGGATTGAGCGAAGATAGTGGTATATATGCGGGGGGTGACGAGCCATCACGTCAACTCATGCCCGCAGACTTCGTAAAGCTGACGCTCTCCAGCCAACTGCTCGTCATATCTACCGGTCATCTCTCCAATACTCTCTATCCAATCATCCGGCGCATAGGGGTTGAACCTCGCTTTCGTGTATTCCCAGTACTCGGGAAACCAACCACCGCTATCCCAGTCAACGATAGCAGTGATTGAACCGTCCCGTTTCACCATGATATTCCTCGGCGCAAAATCACCGTGCGTAAATTTGGTGGCATAGTGCTGGCGATGCGAATCGACAACTTTGTCTACACCTATCATATTTTCGAAGGTCTCCATTGATATGTTCCCGCGGAGCAACCGGTGGAAATCATCGTGGTTCTGAAATGGACCAAATGTCTCCATGCCAACTCGGCTCATGTCTCGCAGAGGACCGCCTATTATAGACATCACTGTCCCGTCAGTTGGAGGTTTCAAGGCGCGAAGTTGGCCGAGGTAGCCCTTGAGCTGTTCCACAACCCGGCGCTTTGTCTTATCAGACATATCATGCCAAGCGGAATGCAGCTCTGTTCCACCGACAATGTCCATGGTAATGCATGTCACGTCGTCCTGGCGCCAAACCTGTTGTACTTTGGGCACAGGGATAGAAGTATTGTTAGCTATATATCGCATGGTCTCAGCTTCTGATATGTCAATGCGACGGCCTGCTTTTAAGAATGTGTTGAGCCCAATTCTTCGTGTTCGATAGCCAATGGAGGAAGAGAAAAGAACGCGGCCAATAGTTACGCGTAAGTTGAAGAATGACGGTGGTTGGTCATCTTGAGTTTGTTCATCCTGTTTCTGGGTGCGTCTGGAGATGAGTTCGGGCTTTCTGAAGCGCAAAAAAACCCAACCTTTGAAGGGTGCATCATGATGCCCGCTATTTGCGTAGTGGGGTTTTAGCTTGCAGCACTCAGAGGCCACCGTGGATAAAGCCAAAAAGAAAGATGCTCCCGTCACAGCTGACGAGAGCGTGACGAGCGCAGGGTCTGCAGCCAAACAAACCGATGCGGATGGGTGAGCGCTTGAGTGATCGCGAACCAATCGCAAACGATCTGTTTGAAAGCACGCGCCCACAACCCACTCTTGCCAAAGAGTTCTCGCCCCACGCCTGCACGAAGAGAGCACAGCACAGCGCAGGCCGGCCGCCAGTCCCCGCTCTCTCCCGCCCTCGCGGGATGTGAACGACGCAAACGATGGACCACAACGGTCTGGCACAGGTGATAACAACGCCGCCGCGCGAGGGAGCGTCTTTACCCTGCTCGAGAGAAGCATGCGGAGGCCCGAGAGGAAGACACAAACAAGACTAAAGTTGAAAATACAAGCGTACTAAGGTAGACATTTTTTTTGGATTGCGGGCTGGCAGGCTAAGACCCGCTACTTCGTAGCGGACATAGTCAGACTTGTTGATTGCCATTCTGCACGATATCCACCATCTCCCAGGGTTATACCAAACAATTTTTTTTGGCCCTTTCCATCCGGTCTAAAATTGTGAGAATCTGTAATCATATCGTTATATGACCTGGTCAACAAGTTGTTCGCACAGCATAACATCATGGTCGAGAAGAACAAACACTGTCTTTACATCACACTCCAACATCGGGGGGAGCTGCCTGGATATCACTAGGCCCTCCTGCTCGCACCCACTCTGAGGAACGAGAGCGCCGATATCAGCGTGAAGGACAGTCACCTCTTTCAAGCAAGCAACTCCGTCAATGAATTCCATCCTCAAAAGCCGGGGACTCGTGGCGCTGCATGGCGTTATGAAAACAAGCCCGTCAATTCTCTCCGCAGTGGCAACATGATCGGGAGAATTCTCGTGGCTAAACAATCGTCCACTGTGCCGGTGCCAGATCTGGCAAAGAGAATTGATATGGTTGTGAAGGCTGTTCGTGTTGTTCAAGACGATCCCAATTGGACGTGTCGCATATGGGTGGAGGAGGCATTGGATGCTTTGCGAGCCCTTGGAGATCAGTTCGCAGTAATCCCGGAGGTAACCAATGGAGGTGCTGTGGAGAATCGCATCCTAGAGTTTGGGAAGGAGGCGATGGAAAAAATCAGAAATTCAACCAAGAACCTCCTGCATGCCAGGGACTTGCCGCACAAGGACATGCGCGTCGGTTGAGAAAGGTCTTGTTTGGTGAAAAAATTCCAGATGCCAGGGAGAGCTTTCTATTAACGACTACTTACATGTGCGTTGACGCAATACAAGCAAGGTTATTGTTGACATTGTCAAACTCTAGTTAAAAAGTGGCGCTGGAACTGTGGAATCATTGAGTATCGTGAAGACGAGCGCAATTTTTCTGTGACACTACTATGAAATGCAGATGGAAAGTATTTTTGGCTGGCCTTGCCCCACAGTGAATCAGAAGCTGCACCTAAGAACGGGCTTCTCGTTAGTTCATTTCCATTAATCAGTGTTGACATTGACCAGCCTGGTCAGACCCGGTCAGTAAAAGGGTCAGTCAATCAAGGGAGGTCAGTCAATAATCATTGGCTGACCAGGTCAATAGATTTCGTGGACTTGAAACCGATGTAGTTGTTTTCATTGTCCTATGAAGCTATGAATACATAGACCGCATCTCCCTACTCCTCCCTCCGAGCCCTAAGATCAACAACCAACTGCTCACCACAAAGAATATCCGATTCAACCCTCTTCAAAACGGGTCTTTTCATCCCCGGCTTCACCTCATCCAAATGCTTATTCCACGCCATAAACGCCCTCTCAAACATGGGAGGAATCTCCGACCCAGCGCTCCAAGACATATCCACAAAGTCCTTCAAGGTGGAGCTCTAACGGCAGGCGAGCCTATCGTCGGAGTAGGGAGTTAACAACGATAACACAATTATGTGGCCCATTGTAGTAGCTTGTTGGTATTCACTGCAGCCATTGCATCTTGATCATTGCATCCTAGAAATTGTTGCTACATGACATACTGTAAAATTACCGTATCATTTGTCTTTTGTAACCGGATGATCATTGACATGTACGCGACCAGTGCTAGGGAGGGTCGTCTTTGGAATGGACAAATACAGAGGGGCAAAGAAAATACCGCAGAATAACGTTAGCTTGCTCAAGTGCGGTGTTACATGTTACGTGTCGTATCCTGGAATAAGTATGGGCTAACACTCAGTGGGTCAGGGTAAGACCTACTAAAGTAGCGGGTATGAAAACAGCATGATATCTTCCAATCGTTCATGCGATGTATTTACGTATGGCGGTCTGCTTGTCGAACAGATTGAACGAAAAACGTGGTATATATGTGAGGGGTAACGAACCATCAAGTCAACATATGCCCGCAGACTGCGAACAGCCGACACTCTCCAGCGAACTGATCGTCATATCTACCAATCATCTCTCCAAGACTCTCTACCCAGTCATCCGGTTCATAGGGTTTGATCCTCGCTTTCGTGTATTCCCAGTACTCGGGAAACCAACCAGCACAATCCCAATCAACGATAGCATCGTACCGTCGCGTTTCACCATGATATTCCTCGGCGCAAAATCACCGTGCGTAAATTTGGTGGCATAGTGCTGGCGATGCGAATCGACAATCTTCTCAACACCTGTTATATTTTCGAACACCTCCATTGGTATGCCAGGACCTCCCCCGCGGAGAAACTGATGGAAATCATCGTGGCTTTGAAATGGACCAGATGTCTCGAGGCCAACCCGGCAGATGTCCCGTATAGGACCGCCTGTTACGGACATCACTGTGCCGTCACTTGGAGGTTTCAAGGCGCGAAGTTGGCCGAGGTAGCCCTTGAGCTGTTCTACAACCCGGCGCTTTGTCTTATCAGACATAACATGCCAAGCGCGGTGCAACTCTGTTCCACCAACAATGTCCATGGTAATGTATGTCACTTCGTCCTGTCGCCAAACGTGTTGGACTTTAGGCACAGGGTTAGAAGTGTTGTTAGCTATATACCGCAAGGTCTCGGCTTCTGTTATGTCAATGCGACGGCCAGCTTTGAGGAATGTGTTGAGCCCAATTCTTCATGTTCGAAAGCCAAGGGACGAAGCGAAAAGAACGCGACCAATAGCTACGCGCGTGTTGAAGAATGGCGGTGGCGAAGTGGTTGCAATCTCGTGAGTTTGGTCATCTTGAGTTTGGTCAACTTGTTTCTGGGTGCGTCTGGAGATGAGTTTGGGGCTACTGAAGCGCAAAAAAACCCAACCTTTGAAAGGTGCATCATGGTGACGACCGTAACTCTAAGGAAACGGTATCTATACGCCTGTAGGGCTCATCCTGGGAGATCCTGGGTCGCGGTTTCTAGTTGCCGGTTGGGGGACCTGCCGGTGGGTCGGGGGTGGGGTCTGCTCAGGTCTGCTGGTCGCTGGTCAGTCGGCTAATCGTAACAGTGGCAGTGTACAATTGTGCTATACTTGTGCCGCTTCCTCATTGGGAACGCTCCGGAATATACGAATTTATATGTAAATCCTTGCTGCCAGCAAAACTCAAGTTGAAGACAGTCGCAAGTTATCATTGAGTAAGAGACACAAACAGCAGCAGAAATTGGAATGGTCAAATAATCATGCAGACCCTATGTTAAACTAGAGGCTGACACTTAGCAGCGGCAGCAGGCACCTTGCTTGCTGACAAATACACTGCTTTGCACCAATACGATGCGACTTTTTTTTCATAACAAAGGGAACAGTGTTCAAGAGCTATAGCGCTACATAGTTATGTATATAAACATTGGAGCTGGCGCTAAGAAAGAGACGACGATATCATGTTTTGAAAAGACCAGTTGTTTGCACTGGTTTGCTCGCTCGCGTGTGCCATATGCAAGAAAAGAGCCCCATGGCCTGTAGAAAGTTTGTTTGTTCATGCTTGCCCGCTCGCGTGCGCGATATGCAAGAAAAGACCCCCATGGCCCCTGGGTAGTTTGTTTGTACCTGTTTGGTATTTATGACGTTGGGAGACCTTGACAAGCAAGGTGATCACGTGACAGCTCCGGGGAGCTCCACTATGTACATACTCTTCATTTAGCTTGAAATACCCGCTTTATAACCACACCATCCTCCAACGGTAAGCCTTTTTTTGCCAGACGCGACGTTCTCATCTCATCCTCTCTCAAGACATGGCTGCCCGAGCTCGTCAGCTTGCCATCAATCCGTTTGGAGATGCTTATCCGGACGACGACAGTACAAAGGAGATCCTGCTCCAGGCAGACGGCTTGGAAACAGCACACAACAAGGACCGCCACGTCCTCCTTCGTTAGACAAATGGGGTAGATGCCACAGAGAAACTCTTTTACTTTCAGATTATCCAACTCTCTGGCGGACCAGGCAACTACAACTTCCACACACCCCAGGTACAGTCAGAGACGTCCCAGTTGCAGAACAAGTATCATGCGCTCGGCCAGTACACCCGGGCGCGGCGCAGCGTGACCAGATCTTAGCATTAGCGCACGCCGTTCCGTTCTGCAAGAAGTCGTGCATTAACAGTTGCCGCACCTGGACGCGGCTCTTGCTTGAAGCCATGGTCAATGCCAATCTCCTCTCAGCAACTTTGTTTGAGCACCTCGATACCGACATCCTGCTCAAGAAACCTCTTCCGGAGCTCTCCGAGTCCGAGCAAGCCACAACCTAAGCCGTCGGCGTGGTCAAAGTCTTTGGAGTATATGTAAATCTTTGCCACCAAAATCATTCTACGCCAACTTGAAAGTTGAAGACAGTCGCGAGAAGTTATCATTAGTAACAGATACAGACAACAGTGGCAGAAAGGTCAAATAACAATATCTGCTGCTCACGCAGACGCTATCACTCTGAAAGGATCCGACCCCCCACCCTCCAACCCACCAAGGATCGCTTCCCTAACAGCACCAAGGTAATCCCCCAACCTCTTCCCATCCTCATTCACAAAGTCCTCGTACAGTTGATACCGCGAGTCTGCCACGATGTTCGCGAGCTGTAATGCGCGTTTGAGGTTTCTGTGCCGAAAGATGATCAGTTGCTGAGAAGAAAGAATGGGAAAAGAAACATACTCTGGTATAAAGTGCCGTGAGTCGAACAATAGGAAATGAAGGCGGATAATAAGTTCGGGTATATATATCTGACGGATCCGAATGAGATCTTTTCGTCTTTCATCGAGCTCATCTGGAATAGTTGTGAGTATAGAGCACAATGTTACACTTAACGTGACGACAACGAACCGCCCGGATTCTCAACATCAGAAACCAACCACTCCGTAGTCAAAAGTCTCGTAATTTGGTCGTGAGCTTGATCAATCAGACTCTGCAATAAAAAACCTCATTAACACCTAGCAAACATCTTCTAGACTTCACTGAAAAAACAAACCCGATAATCATCCAACCAAGTTGCCTTTGCATCCTTGTTCATCCCGGGCACATGCTGAGACTGACAATCCACCACACGTTCCACCGTTTCCCAAATGACGAAGAACTGGCGATAGTGTAGGTATTCCGTCGCTCTCTCCTCTGGTTCCGAGATTCCCGCGAGTTCGGGGGGTAGGACGTCTAAAAGGCTTTGTGCAGCTTGTACACGACCGGTGCCTGGAGGAGTGGGTTTGGGATGGACAAATGACAGAGGGGCAAAAAAAAATTACCAAGGAAATACCGCAGAATAACGTTAGCTTGCTCAAGTGCGGTGTTATACGTCGTATCCTGGAATATCGTCCACTCAATAGACCGAAGCAGGAACAGTTCAGCATCCGTTGGCGGTTGTTGCAGTGCGATAATGGATGGTAATGGTCCTTCCAGTACTGGTAGAACCTGTTCATTCCATCGTGTTTAAAAGGGGTGTAAAACGAAAAGTGGTTGACCTACGTCAAACGCCTGCTCGATCGTTCGCTCTGCAGTGACCACTGCCACGCGTGCAGGGTCAAGCCCATGATCCCTCGCTCGTGTAAGTGCCAGCCGGCGTTCGTTGATGTCCGCGGTGAGGGCAAGGGAAACGAGGAATAAGGCGTATCGCTCGATGGCGTTTTCTCCTAGGGCACTTGCGTACATTGCGATTAGATCTCGTTGTCCTGCGTCCTGAAAGCCGGATAGAGGTCATGGTATAAAATATGCGATTATGTCAAGTACACACACCTCCAAAACTTGAAGATATGATTCGAGGATAACTTGAGTTGCCAGAGGGGGTACGGGGATATCGATCATTTGGAGGAAGAGGCAGAAGTGGGCAAAGAAGCGGCACATCGACGCGTACCTGGCAGAAGCCTGGTGGATTAAAAGTCTTTCGTACCAATTGAAACCAGATACGTACTCGAACGATGACTGGGTGTAAGAACCATCTTTCAGGCCAACAGCAAAGGAGTCCAACAGCGTGTTCGTCCGATTGAGGATGATCAAAAGCTGCGAAAAGTGGAAAGCGTGATCTGCAGGTGGCCTTCACAAGTTACCGTCAGTTGCGGGAGATAGAAACCAAAGGGTAGATTCTCTTGCCCTTCAAGAACAGCTATACTCTTTAGACTGTCCAAGCTGCTTATAGCTTCCTTCTTCCACTCTTCTTCTTCAGCATCATCAAGCTCGTCGTTAACGCCCTTGTCTACAGCCTCTACGCCACCCTCCCAGAAACTACCCCCAAGCCTACTCAGTTCCTGGCTCTCCTTCTCCTCACACATTATGCTGACTTGCGCCCAAAGATGGTCTTCCCATGTTCTACAGGCCAGTTTGAGTACGTTTGAGGTTTGTGGTGAAGGTGCTAGGGCTGCATATAGTATCCGTTCTTGATCAGAGAGAGCGGGCTAAAAAGAGTGTTAAGACTGGGCAAACGATTTGAAAAAAAGAAACGCACGCTGAGAGCAGCTCTGGTACATGCGGTTTTCCAGAGATGGCGGTTTTGATTGCCTGACCAAATGTCCATGTCATCTTCGTCTTCCATCGAGTCCTCGTCGCGCGGTTCTGCAGCTGCAATGATATATTTGCGTCGAGTTTGACAGAGCGGTAGCTGAAACTCACATAATGCCCTCCACTGAAACAGAAATGAGCCACGTATGCTGGCAGCCCTCCACGGTTGGTGGGCTTTCCTACACAGCTCCACTGCATCATCGAACCTCCCTCCCCGGATATATCCATATAGGGCTTGCAGCAGATTTCTCTCATAGCTCTAAAAATATTTCGGGTCATCATCTTTCTTCTTACTGTAGCTTCAATTGAACGCACGGCATCATCAGACGCGAGGGACCGCCCTTCCTCGCGATTCGGCGCGTCCGGATCCATCTCCTTCACAAGCCCATCACGGTGTGCGTTTCCCATCCGTATTGATTGAATAACACTATGTTTTGTGAACTTCCAATAACCGGTGTTCGCTTCTGGGTGCATGGGCGCTGGAGCGGTTTCATGCAGCCATTCTCGGATAACGATGAGTTCCGAGAGGAGAGGGGATGAGTTCATGATGGCTTGCGCAAGTGTTGATGTGGGAGTATATGGATTTTCGTAGAGCAGGTCTCGTGCGGATGGGACGGAGGGTGGGTCTGTTTTTCGGGCCCTAGAGAAAGGTGAAGTGAAGGTGGAGGAACTGAGAAGGTGTACTTACGGCATCACGGCTTGGAGTAGTCCCCATGTATTTTGTTCCATGCGAAGGAGCTCGATTTCACTCTGCGACGCTCGGGAGTCTTCCAAGTCGGTAATTCTTTTAGTTCGCTGAGTGTCTGTTGTGTATATTGGGCGTAGAACTCACTGATCCCGACATAATTGGCGAAGACGAGGCGCAAAACCCGTTTCTGGATCGAGGATTGCTGCTAGGTCATCTTTCATGGACTGACATAGCGATAGAACCTCTG
>NW_001889911.1:292050-292942 GCF_000143565.1 Laccaria bicolor S238N-H82
CTCACCTCCGGCACCTATACATGGCGTGTGTATCACCGAAAATCCTCTACGCATGTCCAGTGTGGTGGACAGGCCACCAGTACCAAGTTAAACCACTAGAAAAAGTACAACGACGGGCCCTACGACTGGTTTGCGCTGCATTCAGAACAACTCCAATCGAGGCGCTGGAAGTCGAAGCCTCAATCCCACCTATCAAACACCAGGTCAGCTTGCACGTCAAAAGATGCGCCATACGCTTCAACAAGCTAAGCGCCTCCAGCCCCGTCATCCAACGTCTCCCGAAGGCGTGGAGGAAGCCGGGGGAGAATACCACACCACCACCTCTTCAGCCCAAGCTGTACAACAACTCGGCCACTGACAACGCGAGGACAACAAACCTCCTCAACATCGCAAAACTCACGTGCCACGCACATGAAAGGATCGACCCCTACCTGGTGGCCCCTTGGCGAAGAACGGGTTCAAGCTTCGGCGGTCGAGTCCAAATCAACGCATGCAAACCGGAAACAAAAGATCAAAAAGAAAAACAGAAACTAATAGACAGTCATAAAGAAAAATACCAACAACTATCAAAGAGAAAAGAAAGCCTCGTAGTGTACACGGATGGGTCCATGGTGAAGAAGAAGGGATTTCCACAGGTCGGCGCGGGAGCGGTCGGGTACCATGAGGGAAGGGAGGTGTTTGTGGGGAGAATGGGAATGGGAGGAAGGGCGGAGGTATACGACGCAGAAATGGCGGGATTGAAGATGGGCGCAAGCTTGGCAGTGAAATACATTGCAAACCACCCGGAAATATCAACAATACACTACTTCGTCGACAACTCAGCAGCAGCTGAAGCCATATTCGACCCCAAGCCGAGGCCGGGACAGTTGTACGCAGCAAAGTTCCACCGCAA
>NW_001889911.1:293395-356311 GCF_000143565.1 Laccaria bicolor S238N-H82
CCACGCAGGGGAGGTTCGCATATCCAACAGGATTCCCCCTTCCCTCAACCCATCCAAACATTTCGTCGAACTCAAAGACCAGCGTGAAGTCTTCGGCCGCTTGGTACAGTGTCGAACCGGGCACGCGTATACAGGAGAATTCCGCAGACAATTCTTCCCAGAGAAAACCACAAACTGCGAATGCGGAGTGGACCCACAGACGCGCGAGCACATTATAAGAGACTGCGAACGGTACGAGGACCAACGGGCCAAGCTACGTGATCACGACCGTGAACTGGCACTCCCAGAACTACTGGGAACCCCCAAAGGCATCACGGCCCTATCCATCTTCATAAGAGACTCCGGCGCGTTCACATTCACGGGAGAAAAGCACATGCCAAAAGAAACCCCATCCTTCCAGGACGAACCAGAACCCCCAGACGAGGACTCAGAAGACGATGAGTCCGACGCTGAACCATAACACCCATACGATGCCCACACCCAGACCCAATCCCCCGCGAGCGCAAGAGCGCCCGCCATGCCCCTAGCGTCGCCACGACGCACTCGACTCTGACCTCCAGTTCTCTGGCCCCTGCACACAACCCTACACATCTCTTATACAATACAGCTACACATCGGACACCCAAATTCACGTAATGGAAAGCCCGCACGACATAATTACATCTAAAAGGGAAGCCATACGCTTCCCGTGCGTCTTAGTACTAGACTACTTGTTGCACGTAAATCTCGAGATAATAAAAAAAATAAAAAAAAAATAAAAAAGTGTGTCACAGTCGCGACAGGTCACGCTCGAGAGGATGTCAAGCAATCGTAAATAACGCGTTGACACCGACCAGCGACCACTTCAACTTCAAGCTTGACTCACAGCTGATTAGAAACGAAAATGAAGGCGAGAACCAGATCCTTTCAAGAACGGATCCAAAAGCGCAGCTGCTATATTTGCAATCTTTCTATTGTCAAAATTTTTGAACGATCGGGATGAACGTTGAGACACGGCGACGTCACTATCATGGGCCGGCTATACCACTTGGCACTCTCGCGCTCTCTTTCTATCCGTCATTGGCTGGCCAACTTGCTAGGATATCTCTCCAATGTCCACAAATCTGCCATCCGAAGATGGTAGACCTCCAGGGGGCACCGCTCGTACTCCCGGGAACAGAACCCCTCGCAAGGTCCAGTGGATCGACGAGAGCAGGGAAGAAGAACCCGTAGTCGAAGCCACCGGTTCTTCCCATCTCCTTGACGAACGTGCTTTGGATGTGTGTCTCTCTCCCTCCTTCTAGCACCGAAACTCCCTTCAAACACATCTTAGCCCACAGGCTTTCACAAACTAACTGAAGCACTCGAGAAACATCGGAAAGCGACGACTCCGCTAACCCATGTGCATTATTACCCACCTACACCTCTTTCCGATTCTTTTACGCGTGATGACATCCGCCCAGGGGGCCTGTACGCCTCTTCATCAGCCCCGTCCAGCGTAATCACGTTTGATTCGAGTCCGCTAACTCAACCGCCTTCTCCCACCCACCATGTGCCCAACAATTTTATTGACCCGTTAGAGGACGCTGGATTACCTGGAACCAAGAGCTTGCAAAATTTCTCTAGACGCAAGGCAGCTAAACTTGCAAAGGTTTACAAACATCCTAGTCATCTATGGCGCTCAATTACAACCGACCATTCGGAAAAGGACAATCGCAAAGGAGAGGAAGGTTGGGATAGGGATGTCGAAAGCGAAGCTAGTCATTCAAGTGACGGTGGCGGGATGCTGTCAACGTTGCTGAGCCTTTTCAGTGAGAAACCCTCAAAACCAAGGAAACTACATTCAAGAACTTCTTCCACGGAGCAACTGAGAACGTGGACAAGCGGATCTGATCTGTCCGATCAAGAATACTTCAGAACACGACCAGAGTCGACCTCTGAACGTGAGCTTTTTTTTTCACCCTCGTGCACGGTTCACGTATTTCAATACAGCAGTGGGAGGTAAGTTCGCAGACGAAGTCAGGAGAAAATCACACGTCCCACGACCTCACCTTTCCCTCCCATCCTTGGGCATCGTCTCGCGACCAAAGGCAGCCAGGAGCGACGGAGGTGTCATTGGATCCCTGATCGCAAGCACAGGGAACATCGCTGGCGCAGCAGCGCCCGTTGCAAGCACTCTACAACCAGACGTCGATAAACCAGGTTTTCGTCTTTCCCGGTTCGTCCCTCCCCTTTCATCAATACAGTAATCTCATAATATCACTTTTAGCTATTCAACCAAACCAGTAGAAGTCCCAACTCAAGCAAAAACCTTGCGTCGCCAAAGTAGCTTGATGTCTATCCAGCGGCCCCCCTCTGTACTGGGAGCATCACCATCATTGACTCCCTCGCCACCGGCATCTGCCCCTCCCTCGCTTTATCGCGCTGGTAACAGGCACAGTATGGGGTTCAGGAAGGACTTTACGTTCCCCTCTATGACTTCTCTAAAGTCAAGTCTTTTGAGTGGGAGGAATACGCCCCTGGGTTCACCGACTACAGATGAGGAAGGCGGGACTGCTCCGGAGCGTAAGAAGAGGAGACACAAGAGGAAGAAGGCGGAAGTATTTGTAGGCTATTCATCTCTTTTTTCTGCAAAAACACACCTCATGATTTGTTTCAAGATCACACGTCACCTCGCACACGTCATTCAACGAGAAGAGTTTCTGCTAAAGCTGACCCGGGCAATGATGATGTTCGGTGGCCCCGTACACAGACTTCAATCCCAAATACAGAGCGCAGGACGCGTGTTGGACGTCGAGCTCAGCCTATTGTACCTCCCGGACGTTGCGCTGATTAGTTTCAACGACTCGTCGACTGGGACGAGTCATATCAAGTTGATAAGGCAGGGGAGCGCGTTGGATATCGGGAAACTGACGGATGCGTTTCATCTTTATTGGCAGGTCATCCACGACAAACTCTCAGTATCAAACGCATCCATCGACCTGGACAACCTGATGCAAAAACCACCCATGTACAAATGGTGGCATGTCATATTCATAGGCGGGATGTGCTCTGCAGCCATCTGCTCCGTCAGCTTTTCCGGGAGTTTCTTGGATTGTTTAATTTCGTTCCCGTTGGGTGCTTTCCTTGTTTTTGTCCAGATAATGAGCGTTAGGAACGTGTTATACACTTACGTTTTCGAGTGAGTACCTACCCCCCTCATTCAAATAGTTGGAATCTGATGGATGGTGGCTAGGTTCACGATGACCACACTCTTCAGTTTCCTAGCCGCTGCGCTGGCCGCAACGCATCATTTCTGCTACTCTGCCGTAGCATCCGCATCTGTCGTCCTCATCCTCCCCGTCAGTCTCTTCATCCTCTCCTTCCTCCTTCCCTTTCTAACCAAATGTGCAAACACAGGGTTTTATAGTCCTCACCGGCTCCCTCGAGCTCCTCTCCCGCAACATCATCTCCGGCTCCGTCAGGCTCTGCTACTCCATCATCTACGCCCTCATCCTCGGGTTCGGGTTCGCCATTGGCGCAGAATGTTATGTCATCTTCACAGGGAGTAAGATATACGGTTCTGGAGACCAAGTTTGTTCAGTGGTTCATAATTCACCGCATTGGTATCAGAAGACGCCGAGCAAGTTCTGGGGTGGGTGGTTTTTTTCCATGACATTGAAACTCGCCTGACAAAATGGTGATTAACACACAGCGTTCTTGACGGTCCCACTGTATTCCCTTTTCCTCAGTATGCGGAACCAGGCTCCACTGAACCGGAAAGAAATGGTTTGTTATTCACTCGTTACAAATTCATCATTGGGATTAACGACCAAGACAGCCTTTACTCGTCGGCATCTCGTCCGTTGGCTGGGTCACCAACTACTTCACTGGAACCAAGTTTGTCGGACAAAGCGACGTAGTAGCCGGAGTAGGGTTCGTATATCTCAAAATACACACTCTAAAACAATTTGAAAACTAACCTACTCCACATGGAAACAGAGCTTTCGCAGTCGGCATCGTAGCCAACCTATACGCGCGTATATTCGATGGAAACGCTTTTGTAGTCATGGTCCGTCTTTTTCTCCCTCCTCCTCACACAAACAAACGACGTACAGATAACCGGCATCCTATTCCAACTCCCCTCCGGGCTAGGAAGCGGAGGACTACTCGTGTTTGCTACTGAAACCGCCGAAGGCTCGCAAACGTCGTCGATTGACGGGTTCAGCGTCGCGTTGAGGTTGATATCGGTGGCGATTGGGTTGGCTGTTGGGTTGGGCCTCGCGTCGGCTGTGGCGTTTCCGATTCAGAGTAAGAAGCGGGAAGGGGGGATTTTCAGTTTGTAGGCGAGGATGGGATATAGTAGATATAGACATCATTTTGTTCCATTACTTATACTACTTATCAATTGTACAAAATGCATCATGTCGACCGAAAGACTTGAGTTGTGTATTGCTTCGTTGCGAAAGTGCGTCGAGGCCCTCAAATATCATGATCTGCAACAATTGAGTGATCATCCAGCCCCCTCGAATCCTTCAACACCTCCTGCTCCTCCACCGCCATCCGGTCCTCCAACTCTCCCTCCCCTTCATCCTCGTCCTCATCGTCATCCACAATTTCCTCGTCAACCCCTTCCTCACCCTCTTCATCCACCACCTCCTCATCCACCACCTCCCCTCCCACGCCCACAACACCACCTTCATCATCATCCACATTCATCGGCACCCCCATCCCCAATATCGAAGACTCTGCACCGGCAAACGAGGCAGACGGACCACTACCAAGCGGGACGTTCGTGAACGGGGGAGGTAACCCAATCGTACCAGCCTTTTCTTTCCCTTTTGTAGAAGCTTTTCCTGCTGTGGATATTGAGCTTATAATTGAGGTTGTTGTTGTTGTTGGTTTTTTGGCATTGGTAGTAGGACCGGAAGAGGCAGAGGCAGATGCGGAGATAGATGGAATGGTGATGGTGGTCGTGGATCCGGACGCTCCTTTTTTTGTTTTTGCTTGCTCGCGGTAGACTGTTTACAGGGTGGTGATCAATGTAGGGAAAGGAGAAGAAGGGGGGGAAGGAAAAGGAGCAACCTGTCAGTTCACCCTGCAGCTTATCGACCAAATCTCCAAACTCGATGAGTTCCAGCGCTTTGAGGACGTCAGAGGCTGAGATGGATTTATGTTGCTTTGAGTGGGCGACGTCGTGTGCTCTGTGTTTCGGGGGGGGGTATTTGGAAGCGTCAAGGCGTTGGGGGAGGGACTTACGTAGCAGCTGCAGTAATAGAACAAGACAGCTGAGTGAGTCTTGGTCGGCTTAAGAGAGAGAGACCCACCAAGATAATTGATAAACACCGTCGACCCCTTTACTAACGAAAGCACGGTATCTTTTTGAAGCTTTGCGCTTTCCGGTATCTACATGTCATCAAATCATCCGTTCCTCCGTTACTGTAAAAGGAAGAATGCAGACGTACAGCAGACTTTGCAATCTTCAACACGACATTCTTTGGCAGCTCAAAGTTCTCAATCCCCTCTGAAACGAGGTCTTGTTGCTGTTGCGCTGAGATAGGGCCTGTGTAGGCGTCTTTGCGGGGCATTCTTGGTGGTGTGCAGGTGGGAGAAGAACGCGTTATTTACAGTTGTTTGCTGGTATGCAAACTGGAATCCCACGCGTCGGTTGTCCTGGAACGGATGCCGGTCAAGAACACGGACACGGACGCGCTGGGATTACTTGTGCCAACGTACATGCCGACGGCGCGGTGGAGGTGAGGTTAAGGACTCAGAGAGAAATTTCGGCAAGTTCAATCACAGACGCGTCGAATTCAAATTGACGCGATCTTGACGCGTCAATTTTGTGTGCCAAACATACCTTGATTCCCAGGAATTAAACGAGGTTGGATCGCCATCCGATTGATCTTAAAGAACAGGAAACAGATCTTGCCATCGAATTCTCGCGGAATCTAACAAAACTGGATAATGAAACTGATCAACACTCCACCCTTATGCTTGCTTTTCCCTCAGGCATCGGCAAGATTCAAGCTCTCCTCGGTTCTGAGCCTGACGCTCAATCTCCTCAACTACATCCAACATCGCCAGAAAGTTGCAGAGATGCATTAGAGGTGGTTTCTCTGTACAGTATATTGAATAGTGTGCTTCAACAATGAGATCGAAGGTCACAATCACGTGGAATGGAAGCTAGTGTTTGAATGACACTGTCTTTTCACAATCACAAGAAAGACCTGGGAGGCGTAAAGTCTAAAATCTGAACCTCACGGCCATTCAGGCCCAAGAAACATATGACGAGTCGTCCCGCCATTGGACAAAAGTCATAGACCACGGAATCAAAGTCAAAGTCTCTCCTTGATTCATTCCAAATGGAAGATCTGACGAAGGACCAAGTGGGATTGTTTGGGCGAGGTTTCAAAATGATGCCAATGGCAACATCCGAACTGGCCATTGTCAATATATGAAGAAATCCGTCTTCTGTTATGTGGAGTGGCCCTACATCATCTATTTCACGATAAATGGGAGGATTTCGGGGTTGGGAATGCTGGACGGAGCCAGAATGTATGGGAAGAATATTTGGCAGATCGGACTCCTGTGCAGTATCGATAGATTTGATTTGGTAGAGTGCCATCATTGAAATTTCATCATAATAGATACCAAACTGGTTCTGCGCAAGTTCCGGGAGCCAGCATGAGGGGAGAGCTACCCTTGGGCCTTGTTCAGCTATAGAGAGGTATGCCAGACGAAGCTGCGGTTCCAGTTTAATATGGCCATTGATCAACGGTGTTAGGTCAGGTATTGTCCACAAGCGAAAATCGGTAGTATGGAATGTGATCACATTTTTATCGAAAATAAACGTCTACAGGCAAGAATGGTGAATTGAAGTTAGAATCGGACGAACAACATACCTCACATAGGTAACCTGGTTCATCATCGGAAATGTCCCCACTGACACTAAGCCCATCTGCCGCGTACTTCCAGACTGTAAAATAACTATCTGCACGTCGGTGACAAACCAGATAATCTTTGGAACTGGTTATCCTAATGTTGTAGGCATTAAACCACAAGGTGCTTATTCGGCTGAATCGTGGGTCCTCAGAAGTCGGGTATATCTCATAGCAAGAGATCCTTTCAAAGAAATCAGTCTCGATAATTCAAAATAAAAGTGATGGCTTACCTTCTATTCTGCTCACTTGTGAAGACATATAGAGAGTCTGAGTTTGATGCAGGTCGGATATGTTCGACGCAGCTGGGCCTTGCTTCAGAGCCTGCCAAAGTGGCAACGGGTAACGATTTCATGTGTCCTCCAGCATAGTTGCCTATATCCCAGAGGTGGACCTCACCCTGACGGTTTGAGGTGAAGAGGAATCTACCACCAGGCACGAGGTGGACTGTAAGTATCGAATTCGCCGCCAGGTCACCTCCCTGGAAATGCGGAGCAAACGGGCGAGTGAGGAAGGGCGTGGTTTTGTCGGCCTTCTGAAAGCGAGCCCGTGATTGATGAGGGGAGAGAGCTGCATGTTCCAGGTCATCACTCGACATTTGTTCCACCGGAAAACTGGGCAAGAACACGCCCTGTGCGATGCTGACGTTCCGGAGGGCGTTCACCCACACAATCCGCGACCGAGTGGTGCCAGAAACATGTTTACATGTCTGAAAAAACAAAACTTAAATCACGACTTTTGCACGAAATGGGTTCGTAGAGACACTCACGAACCGCAAGGCAAGTATGTCGATTGGATCCAAGAACAGTTGAATGAGAGTGAGGAGCTCGAATGGGCCTTCAGCTAGAAGCTTGCCAACGCCGGTCATGGACGAGAACTTTCCAGGAGAATCCATGTCAGCGTCCATGTCGACCTTGCGCCGACCATGCGCTCAATTACTTACATAGTGACATGTCACAGCAGGCACACCGAGCACGTGATATGACATATCGGACGCGTCGCAGGGTCGCATTCTTCAATTTCTCCAAGTTGACGCGCCACCGTTTGTGCCGATATCAAGGGGCTACTATCAAAAAATTCTTCCAAAAAGCCAAATAGCTCTCACAAAGAAGCTGAGAAGTACAGATCGAGCCAAATAAAAATCAACAAACTTTTTTGTAAAGCCAGGTTCGCAAAAACGATGGCAAAGAAGAAGTAAGTCCCTGTATTATGTTTCTAATCTAATGCATTATTGTATTGCAGAAAAGGGTCTACGTTTACGAACGACAGCACGCTTCAGTGCCCAGAATGTGAGAGGGATATTCATGTCGGTCCAGGCGGTGAGGCAAATCTGCAACATCACATCAGATCGAGAGCATGCAAAGCCGCCGTCTCCTCAAAAAGGGAGCTACAAAACACGCCGTCCATTCGCTCCTTTTTCGCACCAAAAATCCTTCAGAATCCACCGACGACAGGCGCGACCCCGCTCCTTCATTCAGCTGTACAGCCATCCAGCCCGACAAATGAACTTGAGAGCAAAACTGTGCCCCAAAGCGCAATGCGGAGGGAGCCTTGTCTCCTCGTGGGTAGCGAAGATGTGAGAGAGGGGGATGAGATACCTGTTCCCCAGGTTGTTCTTCCAGAAGGCAATGATGGCGACAGCCGGCGCACAGGGATCATTTGTGACAGCGTACATGTCGACCACACGCTGAAGGTGAGAGAAATTTCAGCAACAGACGCGTCGAATACAAATTGATGCGTCCGAAGATTGTGTCAGTGCCAAATTTACCTTGATTCCCAAATTTACCATTGTTTTTGAGTTAGTATAACTTGCGACTGTCATCCAATTGGATCCCAGATCCCAAAGAAGAATAATGAAACTAGTTGACACTCCTCCCTATGCATCTCTTGCTTTTCCATCAGGCATCCCCAAGATTCAAGCTCTCCTCAGTTCTGAGCCTACCACTCATCTCCTCAACTACATCCAACTTCGCCGGGAAGTTGCAGAAATGCATTAGAGGTAGTTTTACATTGCACGGTGTACTGTAACAATTGCATCGACGATCACAATCACAAGGAAGACCTGGGGGGCATAAAGTCTACAATCTGGATCTCAGGACCATTCAGGCCAAAGGAACGTACAATGAGTCGTCCCGCCATTGGGCAAAAATCATAGTGAACGTGAGACCTATTTGATTCTTCCCAAATGGAAGATGTGACGATGGACTGAGTGGGAATGTTTGGGCGAGGTATCAAAATGATGCCAACGGCAATATCACCTTCCCTTGTTATCCATGTTTGAAGAAATCCATCTTCTGTTATGTGGAGTGGCCATGCATCATCTGTGTCACGATAGACAAGACTTTGACGATACGGGACAGAGCCGGAATGTATGGGAAGGATATTTGGCAGATCAGACTCCTGCGAAGTATCGACAGATTTGATTTGGTAGAGTGCTAGCGTTAAAATTTCATCATAATAGACACCAAACTGGTTCTGCGCAAGTTCCGGGAGCCAGCGTGAGGGCAGAGCTACCTTTGGCCCTTGTTCATCTACAGAGAGGTATGCCAGACGAAGCTTCGGTTCCAGTTCAAAAGACGGCGCATGGCCATTGATCAACGGTGTTAGGTCAGGTATTGTCCACAAGCAAAAATCGGTGGTATGGAATGTGATCACATTTTTATCGAAAATAAACACCTACGGGCAAGAATGATGATTTGAAATCAGAATCGGACGAATAATATACCTCACATAGGTCATCTGGTCCATGATGGGAAACAACCCAACTGACACCAAGCCCTTTTGCCGCGTACTTCCAGACTATAAGAGTTCTGCGCGCATTTTGGTAACAAACCAAATAATCTTTGGAACTGGTTATCTGACTGTCGTAGGCATCACACCACAAGGTGCCTAGTCGGCTGAAACATGGGTTCTCAGAAGTCGGGTATATCTCATAGCAAAATATCCTTTCAAATAAATCAGTTTCGATAATGCAAAATAGAAGTGATGGCTTACCTGCTATGCCAATCATTTGTGAAAACATATAGAGAGTCTGAGTTTGATCCAGGTCGGATATGGTCGACGCGGGGGGGCCTTGCTTCAGAGGCCGCCAAAGTGGCAACAGGTAACGATTTCATGTGTCCTCCAGTGTTGTAGCCTATATCCCAAAGGTGGAGCTCACCCTTACGGTTTGAGGTGACGAGGAATCTACCACCGGGCACGAGGTCAACTGCAAGTATCAAATTCGGCCCCAGGTCACCTCCCTGAAGATGGGGTGTGAACAGTCGAGTGAGGAAGGGTGTGACTCTGGCGGCCTTCTGAAATCGAGCCAGTAATCGACGAGGGGAGAGAGCTGCATGTTCCAGGTCGTCATTCGACATTTGTTCCACCGGAAAACTGGGCAAAAACACGCCCTGTGCAATGCTGACATTCCGGAGGGCGTTCACCCACACAATCCGCGACCGAGTGGCACCAGAAAGATGTTTACATGTCTGAAAAAACAATACTTAGAACACAACTTTTGCACGAAATAGAGACACTCACGAACCGCAAGGCAAGTATGTCGACTGGATTCAAAAACAATTGGATGTGGGTGAGGAGCTCGAATGGGCCTTCAGCTAGAAGCTTGCCAACGCCGGTCAAGAATGAGGACTTTCCATCCATGTCAGCGTCCATGTCGACCGTGCGCTTTGAACACACACACGTCACACTGTGACCAGGAGTACTTTCAACGAGCACGTGATATGACATTTCAGACGCGTCGCATTCTTGACGCGTCGTGCCAATGGTTTGCAAACGCATCGACCGCCTCGCCTCCGCTACTTTATCCCTCGCCAATCTTCGCCGTCCCAACCCTTCAATTGGTGCCAAAGAGTGGAGGTATACCGAGATCGATGATACTTATAATGGCTGCTTAGTAAGCCGAAGCGAGGTATGTAACTCTATATCTACTAACCTCATCCAGCGCCCGTACGTTTTTTGGCCGTCGTCGGCAAGCTTCGAGCTCGTTCTCCCAGATCTAGAAAGTCTGACCTCATAGTAAAATACAACATCTGTCAGGCTTAATCGGCAGAGTCTGGCCACTGGTACGACTGCCAGTTTTCCCGCAAACAACGAAATCTCATGTACTGATAGCTAGTCGTCTTGACAGAAACGCACGCGATTTACGCAGACAAAACGCGTCGGTACTTCTGTGGTTCAAACAAAACTTGGACAAATTGACAAACCCGGTCCACGCTCTCCTTCGCCATTTTACAATTTCCTTCATATATTTGACATGCATCGATAAGCAGGATGAGGTGCTGGAAGATCGGTCTCGCAATCGAGTCGACGGATCATGACTTGCGAAAGTTGTGCTCACTGGCAGTTGAACCGATATCGATTGTAAGTACTTCAGAACACACATCATTTGATCATACGATCGTGACGCTTACTTGCACAATTGAGGCGACAGTGCAGCACTAGATGTGCCCGGATCTCTTCCCGAGTAACCTATGGACTCGTCGAAAACCTAGAAACTGGTAAGGAGACGCTGGTGAATTCATAGCGATTTCTATGACGCCCTCGAAAACCCACCCCATCTCGTCCCTGGTAAAATAGACGTTTTGCGTTTCCTGAACAATCTACCATCTTTAGTTCAAGCAAGTCCCATATATATTACCACCGTCGTCCGTGTGTTTTTAATAAGTCTGTGTGATATGAGTCTGGGACCACCCCGATACGATCTCGCTAGCTACGAAGTCTTGTTCAAAAAAACCCAACCAAAAGTCCTCACCTCCTCCCCCTTCTTCCCAAAATAAATCTCAGTCTCGTATACCCAATTCACCGTACCCGCAATCAAGCTCCTTAACCCTCTCACGTACCTCTCCACCTCTTTTCTCTTTTCATCTTGTTGATGTTGGTTTGAAGATGAGGGTGAGGGTGTAGGGTCAAAAATCGTACCAAGGATCCACGCCAGTGGGTTTGAGCTTGAGTTTGAATAGGATTCTGGCTTGAGAGAAACCAAAAGGTGAGATTCGGCGGTCCGGAACGATGTAACCGCGTCTTTGAGCATGGTACCAGCGAGGTTAACGGCGCCTTGTATGGATAGAGATTTGTGCTGCATGAGGACTGCTACGAGGTTATATTTGCACCCGTGGGATTGGTCGATTTGGTATGCGCATATGTCCTATGCATGCCCACTGATCAGCCACAGGAACTTGGAGCGGGTGAATTATTCGATGAAAACGCTTACAAGTGACCAGGCGTATATGTCGATCGTAGCTTGGGTAAGGGTTTCTATGTGTGGGGTTTCGTTTTCCTCGTCAGGTATACTGGAAATTTCGTGAAGTTCGGAGAGGAGGAGTAGGATACGTGTTCCGCTGATGTCTCGACGGAGATGGATGTATTCGTCTAGGGATGGTGTGTGGTTGTTGTGCTTTACTACAACTTTTAACTGCGCGTCACGGAAGGCAGCTGTGGAATGTGTGAAACGCGTGAGCCATGTTGGTGAGATGATGCCGGATGAGGTTTGGTATGCGCGTGTGATTTGTGGGACGATGCTATGTAGATGAGTTGATAAGAATGAAATGAACGGAAATGGATGGACGGACGCACTGCTTGAAGAGAGTATGGGATGCGAGTATGTCAATGCCGGTCACGTTGTTTTCCGGTGCTATTGTCCACGATGTTTCTTCTTCATCAGATGAGGAGAAGACCCGAGCGTTGGAGATGAAAAGCAATGTTAAAAAGTCAGTTAGGAGGCGTAGTTGCGGTGCATCGCATCTCGGAAAACACAGAGCTGCTAGTAAGCCCATTTTCATGGACGTTATCCCGCTACGTTCACGGGGAGAAAGCACGGGTGTGCCATTATCGGTGTCCGTGAGATTGGATAACCATTTCTGCGAGGATTCTGAAGCAAATCTGCAACTGTGGTTTGTGTGGAGGTCAAAGTCATCAGTTAGAGCGATAAGGTCGATGACTTGAAAGCTGTTCGCTGAGGACATAATTATTTTACATGATTGCGGTTGTGAATGGTGTACTTATTGTTCACCGATTGGGATTCTCAGGGTCGTCAATTGACCGGACCGGAGCTATTGACATCAAATATTTATGTCTTTTCTTTCTCACATGGACCACCGTTGACAACTCTTCGAATGCCAATGGCCACCAACGATTTTCGCAATGACGGGTACTCATTCCCCCCCCTCAAGTATATAAAGTACTAACAACTTATCCAACAGGTTCTCGTCAGACTCGTTCTATCCACCAATCGACAAACCCCCCTCTGGCCCCCTTATCTTCAACAACACAAATCCATCGACATACTCTACCCATCCCGACGAACACACTCCAACCACCCCCACTAAAACAAGACCACGACCAACCCGCCAAAAATCCACTCAACCCACTCCCAAACACTCTAGATCTCCAACAGAATCCAAGCGCTCCAGCGTCAGTGCCACCCAAAGCCAAGGCCCAAACTCCCGTCACAGACGCGAACGCGAACGTGCCCTGGCGGATATACCAACCGAAACTCTTATCCAGCTAGTCATCAATGAAGAGCTTGAAGCTCAAGAGACGAGAAAGGTCTTGAGCACCACCTTTGCCCAGCTAGAGGCCTCGACGCGCAAGGCTGAGCAGGCTGAAGCGAGGGGGCGCATGTTGGAGGATGAAAGGGAGGCGCAGGCGTTGAAGATCACTCAGGCCATTTTAGACGCCCAGAGGGAGTCGGCGAAAGCCAAGGAGGACGTAGCGGTTTACCAGTTGAAACTCGCTCACGCAGAGCAGGAGATGTACGTCCCATCTCTCCTTTTTTTTCTTTGTTATCTTTCCTTATTTATCTACCTATACAGTCAACGTGCTAAAGAAGTAGTCCACGCCGTCGAAAACGAGCGTGACGATGCCGAACGGGCAGCAGTCAAAGCGCGCAGAGTGGCACGAGAACTAAAAGAACGCACCGTCGTCCAACTCGCACGCGAAGAAGGTCGAAGGGCCGGTTTTGAAGAAGGCATCCGACAAGGCCGACTCCTCGCCACCGTCGAGATCGTCGAACAGGCCAAACCTATCCCTCCAAGGTTACTGGGAGACGGCACGGCGTTCATCGAAGAAGCCGCTACGGAGGAACAGGGGAGGTCTCCTGATTCCGAAACTCATCAATCACACTCGAGAAGGAAAAATGGGGGTAGAAGCGCACGCGCTACGCCACGGACTCAACGTCGGTCCTTGGATACGAGCATGACTACTTCTCGTAGTCGGAGCAGCGCACCTACGAGTCCTACTTCCATAGAAGCCGAATCATCCGCAGCTGCACTGCGTGCAATTGAGGAAAGGGAACGGAAGACGGTGCAGATGCGCTTGAGGATGCTTGAACGGGACTTGGAGCACGAGAAAGAAAAAGCGGCCCAGGTTGAAAGGGAACGGGAAACAGAGCGGCGACGCGAAGCTGAGAGACTGCGAGAGCTCGAACGAGAGAAGGATAGAGTCCGGGAAAGGGAGCATGCTAGGCTGCGAGAGTTGGAAGCGGAGAGGGAGCGGGAGAGGGAGGCAGCTGCTAGGGAACGAGAGAGGGAACGGAGGCTTCGAGAGAAGGAACGGGAAAGCGAGGAGCGGGCGAGGGAGAATGAGTTGAAGGGTATCGAGCGGCAGAAGCGGGAGCTTGAGAGGGAAAGGGAGGAGAGGGAGAGGGAGAAGGAGAGGTTGAAGGAAACTGAACGAGCACTTCAGCGGGAGCGGGAGAGGGATAAAGAGTTGGATAGGGAGCGGGAGAGGGAGTTGGAGAGGGAACGATTGAGGTTGCGTGCTCTGGCTATGTCTGTAGAGGAGCAGGATTCAGATGGGGATGAGGGGGCGCAGACACCCAGAGCGGCGCCTTCGAACCAGCTGCAGTACCTTGCTATGCCACCACCGCCCGTGATCGTCATGCCAGCAACAGACACACCCATGCCCGTCCCCATGTCCTTCCCCTCCATCTCTGGCTCTACACGACATTACCCCTTCCAACAACAACGCACCACCTCCTCTGGGTCTTCCTCTCAAGACCATAGGAATCCACGCAGAAGACGTACCTCTGACTCGGGCTCGTCTTCTTCTGATATGACCCAGTTTGATATATTGACGTTCCCTAACCCTCGTGAGGAGAGAGAGAGGGAGAGGAAGTTGAGTGCTATCCCTGAAGTGGCTAGTTCGAGGGGGGATAGTCCTAATACGAACATGAGCATGGACGCGGATGAGCCGACGTGGGTGAGGAATCCGCCTGTTGATCATGCCAAGGTTCAAGGGCATGGTACTGGTGTGGATGGTTGGAGGTCGGGTGTTGCTGGTGGTGTGAGTCTCCTTTTTTTTTTGAGAGAGAGAGAGAGAGAGATGAGTTTGAGAGTGCTAATGATGGTTTTTTTGCTTGCAGTCGCATTACCAGCCTGCATACCAACCTGATGATGCCAGAAATAGAGGCCAGTTCGATCAGAGCTTACTCACGCCTACCTCGAATTTGACGAGGAGGTCGTCGAGTAGTAGTTCACAGTACGATATCAACGTAGAGCCACCTGTACGTCTTCTTTTTCCTTCCCTCTTCCCTTATCCTCTTGCTAACTTTCCCCAACACAGTCCCCAGAAGTAAACCGCCCCTCATCCCGCGCAAGCTTCCACGAACCAGAAATAAGCCAAAACCTAAACTTCCTCTCACCAAACCACCGACCTGCGCCCCTCCCCACCTCCTCAGGCCGCCAACAGACGCGTAAAAGTGGTGATATCCCTACTGTGCCTAATTCCCCGGTCTTGGATGCGAGTGGTTTACCGCCCGGATTCGTGCCTCAGAGCTTTACCAGTCCCAGTCCAGCTGCTGGTGGAGGAGGAGGGGGTATGACGCCGATATATGGTTCTTCTCGTCCATCGTCCACTGCTCCTGGCCCTGGTCCGAAACCGTCCATCTATGCCAATCCCACCCGTGAGAGTGCGGATGAAGGACAAGGACAAGGCTTTGTCGCTCCTGCTCCTCCTGCGTTTTCGTTTACGCCTAGGTCAACACAGAATTTCTTGCCTGTTATTCCTGATGCCCCTTCTTCTGCTGCTGCGGGCCCAAGGGGTCCTTTGGGTCCTGGGATGACGCCTAGGGCTGGAACGAATGGTCTTCCAGGGGGATCTGGTTCTGGAATTTACGGTCGACCTAATACAGAGGGGTCGTACGAGACTCCCAGACGGGAGGGTAACGGGGCGTTACCAGGAGGAGGAGCAGGCGTGTATGGTCGACCTTCTGAAGGGCAGACATACGACCCAAAGCCAAGTAGCGCCTATTCCTCGAGCTCAGCCGCAAAGTCATACATGTCCCACATGCCTGATCCCGTTATACCCTCCGCTGAGGCGTTACGCGGGACGCCTAGGCAGAGGGCCGTGGTGCCCAGTATGACGCCTAGAGCTGCTGGTAATAACCCTCTTCCTGGAACTGGTTCAGGTATATATGGACGACCATCAGAGGGACAGACGTACGATGCGGGGAGCGCAACGCCTAGGTCGACGTTCCCAGGTGGACTGACGCCTCTTTCGGGCACGCAAGGTTTGCCAGGGATCTATGGAAACCCATTAAATTCAGAGGCCCAGACGCCCCGGACTGCTTCTCAAGGATTACCCGGCGGGATCTACGGACGCCCGAACGAGGGTGGTGGTGGTGGTGCGACTCCAAGGCAGGGTATGACGCCCCATTCTTCTACGCATGGGTTACCGCCCGTTAGTGGGATATACGGCCGCCCAACGACGGATCCGAGCGCGACGCCTCGGCAGGGGATGACGCCTTTGCTTGGCCATGGTGGGTCTGGGTTCCCTGAAGCGAGTGTGCCCAACGGTGATGATGCAGGGTGGGGAGGGAATGGGGGGGGTGATGATGGGTTTGATGCGGCTACGCACCAGAATACGTTCCTCAATTCTGGGGTGGGTTCGTCTAGCTCTGGGGCGGATAATAAACCTGCGGCTGGGAAGACAAAGACGAAGAAGAAGAAGCGGTAGGGAGGGATTTGATGCGCTCAAGAAAGTTGATCTATGTGACTCTTTTTATTTTTATGATTTTTCTTTTGTGGTTTTAGTGATTACCACCCTTTTTGGTTTTCTTTGTGGATGGAATGTAATGTTGTGGAATTCTTAGCTATACCCCCCTTTGTTTTCAGTAGTATCTTGTAGAGAATGAGATCCTTAGTTACTAACTCGAAGTCATCGCTTATTACATCGAAAGTCTAGATTACTACAGATTCACAAATCCAACAACAGAATCAAAGGAATGGACGGGTACATGTAGTACCGCTATAAGAACATGGGGTATCACAGTATGAAGGTATCAGCCCTTCAAGACTTGCGCACTGGCACTAGGGGTTGTTGATACTCGGCACGAGAATTTCCTGGAATGTTGTCATACGAAGGTGGTAGGACATTCCCAGCCGCAGGATCCGCTGACCTCCCCCTCGCTAACGATCCCAAGTCATCACCACTAGCCGACGTAGTAGCATCCGACATCGCACGATCGCCAGAGATGGTAGAAGAGTATCGCTCTGATTGTATCCCCTGTTTACGTTCAGCCGCAGTTGGTACATAACTCGACAACCCGTATTGCGTCACTCCTGCATCCAAGAAGGGAGAAATAGTATTTCCATTCGAAGGGGAAGAGGCGTGTCCCGGTGTTTGTTGCCTCATATTGGCGGCAAGGGGTTCAGATGCGTAATTGGTAGGTAGGGCAGTACTTGGTGCAATTTTTTGGGAAGCACTGCGTTTGCCATACCAATAAAAGAAGGCGGCGACTACGGAGAGCAGGATTAATCCACCAATGACGCCCCCTGCGATCGCTCCAGCGGGAGATGATGCCTTTGAGGAAGAAGTGGCTGACGCAGAAGAGGTTGACGTTGAGGAGCTGTGGGCTCCAGTGGCCCCTGCCGTCTGTGATTTTCCTGAGCTGCCGGTAGAAGTGGATGTGGATGCAAATCCAGTCAAATTTGGCATGGTAGCGAGGGATGAAAAGGTTGGTGTGTAGGTGAGATAATCGAAGATGAAAGCCTGGCTGTTTGTAACACTTGTAACATTGACAACGAGCGTGTGGTTTCCTGATTGGAGAAAGTCGAAACCGTATAGCAGATAGTTAGCTTGATCGCTTGAATTCCCCGTGAACTGGGGTGTACTTTGCGTGACTGTATATGTTTGAGAGAGGGGAGTTCCATCAAGAGTAAATGTCGCTCCAAATGAACCAAGTTTTTCCCAGCTCATGATTCCGTAAATGGACATAGACGAACCTTTGGATCATTAGCAAAGTGCGAGTCGACGTCAAATGCGCTTACCAGTAAAACTGAATGAAAAAGAGTCCCCTGCAGTCACACTTTGCCGTGTACTGTTGTGGTAAGGAAGACCATGTGGCAAGCTGCCAGGGACAAACAGGTTCGTGTTCCGTGTCCATGATCCAGTATACGTGATGGAGGGATCTTCGTTATCGACGATAACTTTTGTACCAGCGAGGGGGGTATTGGGGCCAACAGTGACGACAGCGAAATCGAGCGCTGTACCTGCGATATGGCTCAAAGAGATGTTGTGCTTTCCCTCAGCTAATGTGGGCGATTGATACCATTGGCGATACGACTGGGGAGAGGGATCGTTGTACGTGGTGTTGTACGGCGTACCACCGTCAATAGCGACTGTCAGGATCTGTGAATCCGTGAAAACTGGAGCGGTGTTCCCAAAGAACGCGATGGAAGTCCCTGTTCCAAAAGAGTCAGAACCTGAGCAAGGTGCACCCACAAAAACTAACCTTGGAAGGACAAAGATGCCGTCCCCGTCCCATTACCACCGATAGCGAATCCAGGATAGACGCAGGAGCCATTGTACCAACTTGGAAGGCTGCTAGGGGACCATGAACCCCCTCCGTAGGTCGCCCCGAGCGTTGTATCGTCAAAAATGAGCGAGAGAGATTGAGCAGCCATGACGGGGGGAGGAGGATAGAAGGAGGATAGAAAAAATAGAACACCGTTTGTAGCCGCGTAGCCGTTTTGTCACCACGTCGCGTCTCAGTTAGGGCCATTAGACATCAAACGCCTGATGCGTTATGACGAAAGACGCCGTAAGTTCTGTTCTTCTGATGTGCCTCCGTGAAAAGTAGGTTTGAAACTCGGGAGTTGTATGGCGATTAGATACGAAATAGCTGTGTCTCCGAAGTAGAAGCGAATCGCACAATTCGAGAACCAGGAAGAATGTTGGCCTTGAGACTCCTTGAGATCTGACACATAAGAGATTGGTTGGGTGCCGTGACCTTAGAAACCAACGGGAGTTCGGAGATAGGGCTCGAGGATGACATCGCCACTACTGATCCGACATGTCCAGTGGGCGCTGAAAATCTGATTAGTATCATGAGCTAAACAAGTTCAACAAGCCAACAAGCCAGGAAGTCTGACAGACGATGGTCGGTAGGACAAGTACGGATTCGCAGCAGTGCAGAATCCTGAAGTGAGACGAAGATGACTGCAGATGACTGTGGTACGTCTGGCTTAGTCTCTTGTACAGACCTTAGTATTACAAATGATAGTCGATTTGTAATGATATAAGGCTTGGCCTGGATCACAGTGTTGATGAAACACATCTTTCTTTCCCCAAGTTTTGACTAGAATGGCAAGTTTTAGTGCCGTTGCTCGTCTGGTCATTGCGTCCCTCGACCGGTGAACAGTTTTGCAGAAATACAGATTCAAAGTGCAGATGCTTACAAGAAACTTGTGGCAAGCCTGTCCGTATCGTCCTCGATTCCCATGTATGAGGTGCGTATAACTGGAGCCTGACTAGGCTGTTAGATGGCGGTAATCAGTCCAATGAAATTTGAAGCTGCAATCCAGATTCCAGATGGCCAAGGCAAACGAAGGCGAGAAAGAATGACAATTATTTAAAATGCCAGTGGGTAGCACAATATCTAGGTTGTACTTCATCGTGTTTGTTTCCACCTTCAGTCAGGAGCTAGCTGGTATGAACAGAATCTCAACACGTCAAAAGAGCATGAGAGGAAAGGAATTTAAATTGGAAAAAAAAAAGGAACGTGAGGTCATCAGGCATCAATGCATATAGTAGTGATAATCGTGCAGACTCTGGAATTAGAAGGGGGAAGAGGAAAGTAGAAACACAGGGGGTGGAGACAGAGATAGAGATGGAGATGGAGATAGGAAGTGTACTATCATTGAGTAAGAAGCGTAAAAGACAGAAGAGAAAGAAAGAAAAAACCGGACAATATACCAACCAACAAACACTAAAAGACCACAGTTTCCCACAACCACCTAGGCCTAGATATCAAAAAACGGCCGTTCCGGATTAACAGCCTGTTGCTGCTGCTGCTGGGCAAAAGGGTTATGCGGACTAGCCCCCGTCCTCTGCGACACAATCTGCCTCCCAGCATCAGTGTATCCGTACCTACACCACCAAACCAACGTCAGTCTCACTCTACCCCGAGGAAGTAAACGCACCTCAAAGAACCGATATTCCCAAACGTATCCTGCCCATCGTCCCGATTAGCGAACAACGCAGCCAAATGCGCCTCATTCTCTCCCAGCTCTTTCTTCGTCTTAACCTGGATCGGCCGGTTCTGGTTCTGGTTCTGATTTTGCGTGGGCACAGGGGAGGAAGACAAGGATGAGACGCGGGAGGGAGAGTGCGTCTCGTACGTTCCTGGGAGGTTGAATGAGGGGCTTGGGCCTTGTTGTTGGGTAGGTCTTGGGGATGGGTTGAATGCGGATGGAACGGGGGAAGGCGCGAATGGATTATTTGACCTGGGGTAGATCGCATGAGATTTTGGTAAGAGAGGGGAGATGAGGAAGGAGCAACGGACCCAAACCCAGTGGGTTGAGCTGTCAGTGGCTGAGAAGGGGCGAACAAGCTCTGGTTCTGAAGTTGCTGTTGCTGTTGCTGCTGCTGCTGCATCTGATAGAGCTGCTGTTGACGCATCATCTCCTCTTGCTGCTGTTGCTGTTGTTGGGCTTGTTGTTGCTGGAGCAAGAACAATTGCTGTTGACGCATGAACTCCGCCTGTGGTTGTGGTTAGAAGACACGAATCAATAGGCAAGAAAGAGTGATGAGGACCTGCGCAGCTTCTTGTTCCGCCTGCTGCTGATAGGGATTGAACGACGTGAATTGTGGCTGGACCGACGTGAACTGGGGTTGAACGGCGGTAAACTGTGGTTGGAGGCCGGTAGCGTACGGCGTGGGGTCGACGAAGGGGAACGGATTGTTGGAGGCTGGTGAGGGGCTGCTCAGACAAACGGCATCAGGCTTCAATCACCAGAACGAGAAGACACAGAAAACGCACAGCTGCTGCGCATCGTCAAAGAGGGAAGAAGCATTTGAGCTGTCCACATCTTGTTTTCTCCTCGCTTCCTCCTCCTCACTCAACTTGAGCGCATGCTGGAAATCTCTTTCCTCCGCATCCCTCCTCTCCTGAGCTAAAGACTTCTTACTCTCCTCAATGGCCTTCTTTAGTTCGTCTTCATCCCGATTGGGCCGCTTTCCAGTAAGTCCATTGGCCCCACTTCTACGGCGCGCATTGTTCTCGTCCTCGTCCTCGTCATCGCCCGTGCTTCCACCGCGAATCATCCGATCCCGCATGGACGCCCGGGATCGGCGTTCTTCCCTTAGTCTACCTTCGTCCTGCAGGAGATTGGTGATGTCCTTTGCCTTTTGTCGGACATTGGCGCCTTGGTCTTTGCCATCCTCGTCGATGTACTGGAACTCCTTTAGGGTCTTGATAATGTAGATGTTGTCGCGGAAATAAATAACGACGTTCTCCGAGCCTTGGTGGAGGCAGTAATCGAGGACAGTTAAGCTCTGTGTGGCATTAAGTAAAATTAAAGTGTGGCACATATGAGAGATATACCTTGAAGACATGTCGCCAATTCTTCCCCTTATCGTTGAGTCGCTTATCGAGCATCTCCATAATCTCAATGAAATCATTCCTGTAGTCGAGCGTAGATGTTAGCAGTTGGTGTGCAACGATTAGGAGACTCCTGACTGGTTATAAGTCATTTGTGCGATATCGTTCATCTGAGTTCCTGATGGGCCCCATGGGTCGTTTGATGTTGCATCTCGAACTTTGGATTGCGTGTCTGAGTAACCTTTTGTATAGTTCTTGGTGACTCGGAGGGCTGCTTTGCCAAAGTGCTGCATGGCCGGAAGGAAAGCTTGGTGGGCAGATTTGCGTGATCGGTCCAAGTTTGGTACAAAGTCTGATTACGTGACCCTGCTTCACTCATCATCGATCATCAGCCAATGCGCAGTATCCTACACCACAGCATAAGCCACCGGCACTGTCGCACAACTTATACAAAACAATAACCGAGTTGTTGTACTTTTTACAACAGTGCAAGCCTGCAAGGCGGCGTTTCCAACAGCGTTGTTGATGTCTGTGTACAATGTACTCACCTTGCACAATACGACCACACAACGCATTAATGACAATCCGATCTTTGATATTGTTCCCTGGCATCGAGTGTGCGCTCGGGCTGAGTCAAAGGAGGCCCTGGCGACCTCGTGACCTTGGCGCATGCCCACTGTTCACGCTTTTGACCAGAACATGAGGACGACGTCCAGTCCATGTAAGAAATCCCTTTATAATTTGCCCCATCACTTTCTTTACTTACACTGGTACCACCAGTGATGGCAGCGACCAAGCCACCCCACAAGCGCCGTCGATTAACTGGTTCGGCGACGCCCCCACCCACGACGATGCAGCCTCCTCCAGGAAAGGTTCTCGCAGCAAGCAACAACACAAATGTAACTGCAAAGCCCGCCAATGGTATCCCCGTTTGCACGTCGTGCCACCGGGCCCTAAACGCGCTCCAGGGGAACCTTTTACATTGCGCTCGGTGGGTACCCTACTTATCTCCACCTCAACAAGATTTTTTGAGCCATCTTTACAGTTGCTCGTCGACAACATGCGCCATATGCTCCCGCGTATGTACCGCCTGCGCCCCTTCCCTGCCGCCCACGCCTCACCTCTCCTGGTCCCCCTCGCCTTCACCATCACCACACGCCTCACCGCGCCGCTCGGCACTATCACTTCACAGTGTCAACACTAATCTTATCACCACTTCCAGTGGCAGTTCCTGGCCACACGTGACTAATAATAACACCGTCGCTGGCAAAAGGCGGAAGGTGGCTGACAACGATGATGATTCGGATGGAGCAGATCGCCGCTATGAACGGGCCACCGGACATCACAGTTCCTCAGACCTGGATTTGTTTGGGTGCGGACCTGGATGTGGACGCACGTTGTGTCGTAATTGTTGTTTTGAAAATATCCAGAAGTAAGTCATCCTCAAATTGACCTTACACCGAGTTGTTGATGCGGATTCCTTCTGCCAGCAACGCGACAACATGTTATGATTGCTATGGATCCTACTAATATTGGCCAATTGAAGGATTGAAGGACACTAACATATTTTTCACCTGCACATACTCACGCTCATCTCCTCTTCCAACCCTTTCTGATTCCATTTCTTATTGATATCCCTCATAAACCGCCAATCGATATCCGTAAACGCAACACATCCAAAGTCTAAATGCAACACTCATATTCATCTTCCCCAACCGTCTCCGCTCCATTCCTTATTGATACCATAAACACAACACATCCCAGCTCAAAATCCAATCCCCCTTTTGCCCTCCCTTAACCTGTAAAATCCTTTCACGCTACGATACACAAGGCAAGATGGCCGAGCGGTTAAGGCGTGTGACTCAAGCGTAGCTTACCTGCATTCGCGGGTTCTCATCATCGTATGATGGCGTGGGTTCAAGTCCCACTCTTGTCAACCTTTTTGTTACTACGGCGATTGGATACTTCATGCTTTAGCGGCGGGCGAGCCCGCCCGGTCCCCGACTCTTCTTTTCTTTTTTTTTAGTGGGCGATAATCATGTTCAATGATAGATAGCTACGACGACGTTATTCTCTACCAACGTCGATAGTCGCGACTCGCAGCCTACGCCATCTCCAAGTGATATCGTGGCCTGGGATGGCGTCTGCTTCAGAATTCGTTTTTTTTGGCTCTTCGTATGGCAAACAATAGGTCCGATGTACAATCATATAACGACAATCGAATAGTGTCAGTTCTAGCATCCTACGTAAACCTTGCAGCAGACCACGACTTCCACGACGAGGACAGTCTCGTCTTTGGCTACGCGAGTGCCATGGCATCCGATTTGCCTACATCGTTTCCAATCTACATAGCTACGCGAAGGCAGACCAGAACCTTCGCTCAAACTCTACTTCCAATCTCAGACACATCTCTTGACTTTTTTGACTCCGAACGAAGATCATGGATTCGTCCGGAAAACTCAGGTAACGTTTTGAGATCCGACAACACAGTATTCCCATAAGTAGACACTTTTCAAGATCCGATAGAATTTTCTAGCAATCGCAATTGGAGCTATTCAAATTCAATTCAGTAGAGAGTCGTTCGCGTTTGACAGAACCCTCCTTAGAGTCGGGGATGCATTGTTTGAAGCTTCTTTAGCTATGACTTGGAGAAAAAGCCCGAAAGAATGAAGACGCATATCCTGTTATTTACGAGTGTAAGTAAACCGCTCATTGCGGATTCTAGTTTTCCAGTCTTGAACACTTGAAAATCTGGTTCTTAATTCGCGACCCGGACAGCGCAAGTGGTGCTGCCTTCAACGCAACCTAGAGCTAATACCAGGGGGGAAGATTCGGAAGCCCAGCGACCACACTTTCTCGCAGTAAGTTGTACGAAGGGTTGACGAAGGGACCTGTTATCAGCTCAGGTGGTGAAGATGTCACTCTGCGCCTCAGAATCTATCATTAGGACGAACGTTCCATATGCTTCTACAACGATTTTCCTCAATTCTTTTGCAATTCTTCACATCCACACGTGGTTCGACGCGTAAGGTCACATGCTGAGATTATTGTCCGCGCTTACTCAGCCTGTGCTTGACCCCAATGAAAAGATTATCTTTCGTCGGTCAAACTTATCCTTGGTTTGAACATGATCCTGGAAGTTGATCCCTGCTTACCCCTCCTTACTCAGATTTCGGTCAGCGGAAACAAATAGTGCATAAAATGCACATCGCTCTCGCCGTTGCGCGTCACTGCAGGTCAAAAAGCCTTTCCCGGGTTGGTCGCATCCATACTGGCACTCCACGGAACGGACTACTCAAGCCGAAAGCCGGGACGGGATTATGGGCGGCGGGTTTCTAACCTCCCTCTTGCGCGTGGCAAAGAACTCGCGAGAGGTACGAGACATCGTTAACGAGGCCGCCCGCAGATTTGAAGGCACTATCCCCTGGCAATTGCTATCGGCAGCCGCCCACGTCAGTGCTGGTCCCTCTGTCGACGACCCAAAATTGGCGGGCACCCTCCTCGCAAGCATCTCCCCCAAGGACATCCCTTACGTCCGGGAAGGGGTCCTGAGGGCAGTACTTGGAAACGCATCAAGGCACAAGAATCGTACAGTGGCGCTCAACGCCTTTCGCCTCCTCGTGGCTCGAAATACTCCCCTGATCACCACGGACTACGCCCGCGTCCTTCATAGTGGCATCGACTCAAGTGAAGAAGAGGCTCGACTCGTGCATGAGCTGCTCTAGCAACCTTGTTCAACTGAACTTGACCCGCGCACCATCGGTGTGCTGCTTAAAGTGTGCCATGTACGTCACAACTTTGACTTGGCGGACCGAGTATGGCAGTGGGCTGCACCACGACGGCACGTTAGGCACGGAGATCAGGAGTTGTGCTATGTCGTGGCTCAATATCTGCTTTTATGCGGCCGAGCGGGCAATAAAGAGGTCGCGCATCAGGTCTGGCAGGAAGCTAAGAAGATGGGTCTTGCTCACCTTCCAGTTGTGACTGGAAGCATGTTGTCAGTACTTGCTATGCATGGTGCCGACGGCGAGACGCTAGAACTACTCAAGGACATTCCACCCGCTTCCCTCAATTCGCACATGGTGACTGCGGCGCTCACCGCCTTCTCCCACTCCGGCAACGTCGATGCAGCCCACGCCTTGTTGGAGCAAGTAGAAATGCACGAATCCCAAACTCCTATTGCAAGCATACAGTCATACACTGCTCTCGTGGACGGCTACGCGCGCAGTGGGGACTTTACATCTGCTCTCGCAATCATCGACCACCCCAAGCGTCAAAAGGTTGGAGAGGATGACGTGATGTGGATGACGGTGCTCGGTCCCTGTCGTCGTTTCAAAAACCTTCCAGTCGCGCAGACCGCATTCGTAGCTATTCAGAGGCTAGGCTCCCCTGAACACCGTGCGTCGGCATACGTCCTCATGTCTGACATCTACAATGCCTGTGGTGACACCATGGCTGCTCTCCGCATGCAACAGGAGAGGCTGAGGAAGGGACTCATGAAAGAGCGGGGTGCGGTCACGCTAACGATGGACAACGGCGAAACACATGTGTTCTATGTCCGGGAGGTCCCGCCTGCGCTCGTACCTGCCAGACGTGCTATAGAGCAGAAGCTCAAGGAATGGACTCGCTGGTTGGGGTTATGTGGCATCAGTGATGAGTCCATCCGGTGCCAGCACAGCGAGAAACTCGCGCTTGCATATGCTGTCACACAGGGCATGAGACAAATCACCCTACGGAAGAACCTTCGGATATGTGATGCCTGTCATGAGGCCTCGAAGCAGATTACCATCTTTGAATCCATTTCGATCCATCATTGGGACAGGTCAAGGATGCATGTTATGAAGGATGGGAAGTGTTCTTGTCATGATCGATACTGAAATTGTTATTTTTGGTGTCTGTCAGCGAACTAGACCTACATGTTCTTGTTAAGCGTTAGATCATCCACTTTCCATTCTTTCCGGTCCCAGTCAAAATCCTAGTGCTTGAATGGTACACCACCACTGAGTGTTACACTTTTGTGAAAAAAATGACTAGCTCACTCAAATATGCATATTTTTTTAATGAAACATACATTTTCTATGAGCAATATTCTTTCACATTGGAATGGTGTGTGCAAAAAGGTAGAAAAACTTTGACAAGAGTGGGACTTGAACCCACGCCATCATACGATGATGAGAACCCGCGAATGCAGGTAAGCTACGCTTGAGTCACACGCCTTAACCGCTCGGCCATCTTGCCTTACATCCCTTAATCGCTGATGGAATACTAACGCCTTCGACCGTCCACTAGTAAACTCTACGCACATAGTAAGGGTTACGACTACATTAAGGCGAGGTTGCTTTATGAAACCGGACCCACATTCCGCCCTAAAACATCAAGTTAGACGAAGCAACTCAAGATTGCACAGTACTATGTACCTTAATATATAGTGTCAGGGCAGCGCTTGGCCATACCTTTTCAAACCGCTGCCTTCCACTACGGTCTTTCCATTCGATTGGCGGCAACGATCCCTCGGGTTGGAACTCCTGCGCGAGGGTAAAGCGGTCAAACTTCTGTAGCAGCCGAACGAGAAAATACGACATCTGATTGTACGCGTAATTTTGGCCAAGGCACTGCAAAAGTGAGTTGTTGACAAACGTCCTAGGAACGATACAGGCGAAACTCACAATTCTCGGCCCAGCGCTAAACGGCGAAAACATCGCAGGGTTCGCTGTGAATTTGGTGATACGCTCAGGTTGTATCCAGCGCTCCGGGTCGAAGGCATCGGCATCGTCGCCCCATAGCGCGGGGTTACGTTGTGTCAGCAGGGGGAGGTACACAATTGGCGTTTTTGCTGGCATGTATAAAGGCCGCGAGTCCGGTTGTGGGTATGAAGGATCGGAAGGTGGAAAAACGCATGGAGATGAGCGCGTTTCGCGGACATTCAAGGGGACTGGGGGAAAAAGACGGAGCGTTTCGTTTATCACTGCACGCACTGGATTTTCAAAGCGTTAGGTGGGTGGGCTATTGACGTGATGAGGAATCGTACTATATTTCATGTTTCTAAAATTCTCAAACGTTCCGGATTTTGTGGAACCACAATGATCCAGGACCTCTGCGCGTAATTTGGCCGTCACGTCGGGGTGGATGGCCATGAAGTAGGTTAGGTACGTCAATACACCTGCCGTCTGCAGATTTATCAATCAATGACCGTAGCAGAGCTCTGAGAAGAAACCGACTGTATCCCGAGATGCGAGCAACATGCTCAACAACTGATCCCGAATTGCGACAGAGTCTATTTATATTATTTCCCGTTAGCATCGGAAATTATAAACAGCGAATCAAAGCTCTTCACCGTTTGTAGTATCAGCCAGATGCTGTAAAAACGTCTTTTCCGCGATGGGGCTCATTACACCGGCCGAATCTGCTCGCCTCTTTGCTTCCAATGCCTGTTGAACAAGAGGGTCTAGCCATTGGTGGATTACCTTAACATGCCGCTCATTCTTGTCGCTGAAAAATTCAAACAGGGGCCACAGGTACCCGATCCGTCCCCGGTTGGTGACGTTTTGTTGTGCCATCTCAAACGCCTGTGCAAACGAGCCCCATGCGTCCTTGGTGGCCGACCCTTTTGGGCCCATCGTGGTGCATCCAGGAACCGGGAGCGACGCAGAAAGCGTGTTCAAGTTTTTCCCAAAAAGAAACTCGGACGCCGCGTCAAGTGTAAAGCGAGCGTACAGGTCTTGCACCTCACAAGGCTGATCTCCTGATGATAGAGAGGAAATAATGGATAACGTGCGGGAACAGTATTGTTCAAAAATCTCGAAATCCAGAATGCGTTCGCGTGCAAAAAATGGACGCGCTGTGGCGCGATGCTACATTCCGAGAGTGTGTTGTAGGTGCCGAACTTAGAGGGAGTGTAAAACTGACCGTTTTCCAAACCTGTTAAGAAGAGTTCATTGGCTATCAACTCGATATGCTAATTGACCCACATCGTCATCTCTATTGAATATACCTTCACCGAGTAGCGTCTCCCTGTAACTTTACCGTCAGAAGAGGGTCGAAGGTTTGAATCTATAGAGAAGCAACAAACATTCGTTCTTTTTGAGCGGGTCCTCTCCAAAAGCGTTGGAAACCAGTTGCTAAGACAAATTTGGCATGTTCCTGGTCCATTGAAATAATCTGTATGATAATCATCAGCTTCGAAAAAGAACCTTTTTCGCGGATAAAAAAGTGCCATAGAGCGCAAAATTCCCGAAGGCGCGAGAGCATATACGCGATACGTACAGCGTCAGACCACAATATCCTTGTGTTTATGGTAGTGCATTGATATTCCTCGAAGAGTTGAAGGTAGACATCCAAGACATAACTAGATTTGAACGCCCTTATCATATTGAGCAAGACGTCGATATTTCCAGGCCATTTCCCTACAACGCAGGGTATCAGTCTGGCGCCAAGTAATCTAGCTTCCCTTTCCTGCATAGATCTGCGATATAAATTCCTAGTTGTTCCCCATAGAAAAATGAAAGCAACATGGGCGGGTAGTGATAAGACGCCCAGTCGATATTGTCTTTGAGACAAGACAAGAAAGAGCACGAGCACTGGAAGCAACAGGGTCCAAAAGAGATCACAGAGCAATCGTACGCGGTAATAGGCAGGATTCATGATGGATGACGAGAAAAATCGCAGGACGGCCAGTTAAAAGACGAAGAGGGAACGGCAGATCACTGTTTCGTCAATGGCCACACTGCTTTTCCTGCCCTTGGGTGATTTTAAGTCGAATCAGACAACACCCGGCCTGCAGTTGGCTGGTGAGCCAAACACATATAAATATCGGTGGACGTCGCACCCCGAGATCATGTCCAAATGGTCTTTCGAAACCGTCACGGTTACAAGGAAAAAACCCGAGATATGTGCGCAACCGCTTGATGGTCCTCCGGAATATCCTCGAGCACGCATCGCTACTCCCTACACGATTTGAATTTCGTGGTGCTGGCTCTGCTTAATTTGTAGAGAATAAACGTCGAAGCCAGGCAAGTTGATGTATCATGGTCATAAGCAATGCCGACAGGCAGCCCGGGCTGCGGCGTCTTTGATGCAACGAATTTACCGACATTCGATGTCAGAAGAATCTTGGGCGGTATTAGAATGGTTCCCAGGTTCGCGTCTCACGGACTGGGATAACTTATCTTAAAGAAGGCGCTCAATCGCCACCGTAGAGGGCTGGGAATGCGGCATGTCGCATCTCGGAGTCATACCTCACCAAAATAATCGCATTGCGTGTAGGCGCGTGTCCTTCAACAGGTTTAGGCTTTTTCGTGTGCCTTTCCCATTCGCAACGTAAGCTAACATGCAGTCTGCCATCGTACAGTGGCAACGACGTTGAGCTGTAGGGTCGTATTCATCTTGAAAATTTCCAAGTTTTTGCGCCAACATCTCCGTTTTTGCAGGCCTCGCCCTACAAGGGGTGAGCAATCTCGATGTGATGATTATCACGTATTATTAACATGCCTTTGTCAATGTAAATATCTAGGTACTTTGGGCTTCTAAAATCCGCACGTTATCTGCGGTTGACAGATTTTCTGATTATTGAAGGAGCGCCCGCTTGCCACTTAGAAATCCCGCTTCGATGAACTTAGCCGCTCGCACAACTTGAAAAGAGTCACCTTCGGGCCCCAGCCTGGCGGCCGAATCGGATCAACGCCCCGTAATGAGTCCGTGCAGCAAATTGCAGTGTGTGACCCATGACGTCTATTGATAACTGAACGGCAATCGGTGGAGAGCTGGGAGGCATATCGTGTTTGATTTCACGATATTCTCTCGCCTTCGAGCTTTGTATTTGGAGGGTAGTGTCTTGAATCGCGTTTTGAGTCGGAGAATTGTGAACAAAAAGCCAAATCTAGTGAAGGCGTCCCTCGGTAAATAATACCAGTTATCCCCAAGATATCACAATCAGAATCTACAGGAGTGTTTGATCGTGATGAGTATGCGAATAAGACGTGCCGCGGGCCAGGATTGTACCGAAATCGAAGCAAGGCTGCTCCATAAGAAAGCACACTTCCATGATATCGTGGTGTCCTTTCTTTCCCCAAGATATCGGCCCAGGCAGTATTGGCTATCATCCGAAAAATCAACAGGTGGCACACTCGGAGAGCAAGAAGATGACTTCACTCCTTTAGCGATGTAATTTGCAGACCTTGTAAATCGTTGTCGACAACGGCATGTTTCGCCAGTTCAGCCTTCTTTTTCAAAATATAACTCTGTTGCTCAGGCGTGCAACTCGCGAAATCTTCATCGGAGATCTTCGCAATAAGGTCATAAAAGTTAATCGTGACTCTGGCGAACTTCTTTAAGAGGGCAGCTTGTTTGCCTCCGTGCCGGTTCTTCTTTCCACACCGAATCAAACGATGGCAAAGTGTACTGGATTCGGGATGCGGCGATGACGTAGCTATAGGCCGTCACTGGTTTGACGATGGGGAATGTGCCAACAGGGTTATGGCGTGCTGAATGGCCAAGGCTCGTCCATTTCGCAGACGGGTTTGGGAAAGCGACCTTTGGAGACGGAGGTTGCTCGCAATGAAAAGGCCAGACCTTGCGGTTCGGAGAACTTGGCAAAGAATCTTTGAAGGGTTGACAAAGGAAATCAGGAAAGCCAGCGGGAGGTGCTAGCCAACGATTTGTTAATTTCTCAACAATGGCATATCGAACCGAACTTTCGAATTCCACAACAAATCCTGAATGAGTGGAATCTCGAACTGCAAGAGGGTTCCGATAAATTGACCGGATTCCCGAGTATCTATGATACTCATCACAGATAGCAGTGAGATAATCTCTCAACGTGATGCTCTGCTCTACGCCACACATCAGGTAGATGTATGGGGAACAGCGGAGTTCAGGGACTATCTCAAAGTTGCGAACGGAAGCATCGAACATGTCGGACATAACAACATCGCTTGTGCTTTCGACGCGATCTCCAGCGTGAGGTAGGAGCCATGAGAATGGATTTCTCACTGCGTTGGGACGTGGGTCCAACGTGGGCCCGGCTGATCCAATTGAACACGCTAGACCATTTCTAACCCTATCGGTTTCCTGATCACAAGAAACATGCACATCATCTGCCGATGACGCAAACCTGAGCCGAGAAGGCATATCTGCTTCTGCCCTATGCACGCCGTTACAATAGATCGGTCTGAAGGGTTTCCTGCTGCTGTATGTGAAGAAAACACCCAAGTAGGGATTGGCCATCGGATTGATCAGCTCTGCGAATGGGCGCTCCATTGAACGACACACCCATTCGGCTATTCTCTTTCAAAGGAGGAGGGGGGGTCAGAGGAAGTGGTTTGCGTTCGTTCCCCCGAATATTGCATCATCGTCAGCCATGCCTCCATCTCATGAAGACCACGCTGAACGGCGGTGTGTATAGGTCCACCAGCTCCTCCCATTTCCAGTACCGATCTTGAACTATTGCGGGGACGTCATCGGAGGATGGGTAATCTGGACGATGACGAAGAACGCGGTCGAGCTGTCTGTCGTCTTGGGTGCCGAATTTACCGACAAAACGAAACTGTGCAACGGACCTCCCCAGGAATTCAGTTCTCGTTTGAAGTAACTGGGAATAGTTGTGGTACAACTCCCCATACCCATGACAAGGGAGAGAGGAAGGGCAAAAAGGAAGAGGGGCCAGTTCGGGATCTACGTCACGCCCACACCACAGATACAAACCAGGGTGCGGCAATGGTAAAATATTGAGGGTAGAAACTCCAACCAAGGGTCCTATTCGCCCATCCGTGGACGCGTCCTGGGATCACGCAACCAGCACTGTCTTCAGGAGATGTATGTGCCAGGATAAGAGTCCACCCTGTCGGAGTTTGGTGACCACAGCTCGCACCAGTTTTTGCTAGCGTGTCCAGGGGTTAGAGAGGAGGGTTTCCGGGGGCTTTGCAACAAAATAGTCAGCTTGTCTTGACGGTCCGAGAGCTTTTTGAGGAAATGAAAATGATAAGCCGTCTAGACGTGTGGCTGCCACTTGTACACATGCTCGATGTCGATCGGCTCCCTGTTAGGGGAGAAGCTGACCACATTTTCATTTGAGGCAAGACGTCGTCATTCGCACAAGCCATGACGTTGAGGAGGGAATAACATGAAGAGTGCAGCTCAGTTTTGCTAACGCGCACGGAGGTGGAATACAAGAAAAGCCCAGGGAGACGCGCGCGGATCGAAAACACGCGGGAAATCGGTCTAAAGATCTGTCGTGGCACAAGAACTTTTACAGGAGAGCCTCAGGCTAGAAAACAAAGTGCTAGTAGCCTTTGATCAACACAAAACAACACAGTTGTCGTTTGTCGTTTGGCCACATATGCAAGTTTCTTGAAGCACAAACAATGTAGTTTTACGCGTTCATGCTTCTGAGATTGTGAAATTGATTTTTGAGAGTTTGTCAAGCATTTACGAGAATTCGAGCAGGTTGTTTACTGAGTATATCTACATGAGAAAAAAAGCCTACAGCCCGTGCAGTTCAATCTGTTGAATCTGGAGGGCCTGTATTGAATATTGACCTCCAGACATTTCTCCGAAAAAGCGCACGCAAATCGCTTCTCTCTTGAAAACGCCTTGTCGGCGTCTGCAAGATGAGACGGACATGGCGCGAGCATCCTCTCGAACTTCGATAGACCGTTACTGCTAGAGGATGAGGTGTATTCCCGTAAACCAAATAGAGCCCCAATCAACACGGGCATGTCGAGGAACTTCCAAAGGCGGTAAGTACAGTCAAGCACACAAAAAGGAGAGCAAAAACTTACAAGAGCCTTCAATACCAAAACATGGTATTGACCATGGGACCCGATGACACTACTTACGATGGATGTTGAGACGGCCCTGTGGAGGCAGAGTCAAGCGCTGCCAGTTGATCCACCAAATCATCCATAACCGATCTCGTTCGTTCATGTGTTTTCCCCTCTTCGTTCCCTCCGCTAGAAACGCTTTTAGTCGGCACGAGAACGTTCCCGCTCGGTTCGAAGCCAGGCGCGATCTTTCGCAATGCGTCACGCTTTCGTCTCTCCTTCTCACTTTCCCGTGACCGGAGATATTCTTCTCGGCGGGCAGTGTGTGCGGCTATTGTGCTTCGGCGTGAGGACTCGAGTGTGATTATATGGGGTTCCAGTGTGAAGGGGTAGACGAACTGGTTGAAGGTTAGTTATTGAGGGCATGTGGGACGAAAGTATCACTCACATATGGAGTTACTGAATCTGGTAAGGGATGTATGTCGGGTGGAAGTTGAACCTGGATTTTGTGAAGGTAAGCTTGAATTGATCCGACCGTAGACTTGGCTATGTGAACGCACTCTTTGGGGAACTCTGAGACTGGGTGACTTGATGAGTGGGACATTAACTGCAGCGGCGTAAGGCACTAGATCAAATATTAGATCGCGCCCGTTAGGATTCAGAGAAACTCTTACACTGTTCTGGCATATCTGTGGCCGAGATTGAAACGTTGAGGTTCAAGCTAAGAAAGACGTTGGAGTTGCATTGGAGTGAGGGAGCGAAGGCAAGCTGAGAGATAACAACTTTAGATCCTAACAGAAGCAATCAAAACACTTTTGCCCTCGACTACCATCTCAACCGGCTTGCAACTACTAACGAGGTGATGATGGCCTCCGCATCTTTAGATCTTATTGCGGCTTCAACGCAGATATCCCAAGGAGCCGAAGCCGCAAGTCTACCATGATCATCTGATGGATGTGTTCGACTTACGGCGGTTCATTCGACCCGACTTTAGAAAGTCTACAAAGGATCCTTGACACCAGACGCACCTTTCATTTTACTGAAGTATCGTTTCAAGAAACAGTACAGACATCCATCACTAGATGCTTTGTTGACTCGGTCCCGTGTCGCGGGAGAGGCCAGGGCGCTGATAAAATGTCTCAGGTAAGTCAATGACTGATGGCCCACCATCCTGGGCGCCTCGTGGACAAAGAGTGCTGATCGATGTTGGATGCCATAGGTCCGGGGTAAACGTTCCTGGGGTGCGGATGGTAGACGCTTCCGAGGGTATTTTGGGGATAGAGTGGATCGATGGCAAAAGTGTCAGGAACCTTCTCCCGGGAGGTGCGGAGGACGAAGAGGAGAAGGAGGAGGAGGAGGATGACGAGGTTTCAGAGGAAAATAACAAACCTTTGACAGAATACGGTATTTCCGTCGGTATGTCTTCTGCAGTGTTCGCAGCTTGGTTTCCATTCACCTCGGAGCCCCTAGACACATTGATGAGCCTCATTGGCATAGAAATTGCCAAAATACATCTGGCTGATGTAGTTCACGGCGATTTGACGACCTCCAATATGATGCTCCGACTACCAAAGCCTAATCAATCCACGACCGAGCTCGTGAGTTATTTTTGCTTCCCTGTCTGCCGGCTAAATTATCTCGCACAGGTTTTGATTGATTTTGGGCTTTCCTATATATCAACGTTGGTGGAGGACAAGGCAGTAGACCTGTACGTGCTTGAACGGGCCTTTGCCTCTACGCATCCAGATTCGGAGCCTCTTTTTGCTTCTGTGCTCACCGCGTATGGAACACGACTAGGCTCTGAGTGGAACGCTATTAGTCGGCGTCTTGATGATGGTAGATGACTTTTTTTCTTTTCCGTTGAACACATCGCTGATGTCCTTTGCAGTCCGTTTACGTGGCCGAAAACGTAGTATGGTGGGTTGAGGCACATTGATACAGCGTATCTTAGTCTCTCATTGTCGGTCAATAATAAAAGTTGATTGAGGCGGGAATACTTTGTGAACTGTGCGCTTGAAAGCTAAGGATGTCGTTTGCATCTGTTGCCCAGCCTTGCAAAGCCTTGCCCAGGCTGGCAGGTTATTTTTAGTAAATTCCCACATCACTCGACCTGAGCGCTACTCACGACGACAGTCAGCGGCGGAGTTCTTCCTCGCACGTCAGTGCATCGCTGTCAGGAACGTATACCCCTTTCACCGTCGCCTAAAAGTATCATATTCCATGGAAAATCAAGGTATTTATCTTCACCAACCGTCACCGATCAGGCCAATTTCTGCTACTTCTGCCGTCGACCTCACCGGAACTGGCTTTGCCAATACACTTCCTTCAGCACCTTCTTCACCTTCTCTTGATCCGACCGGCACCCGCCACGTAGCGCGTCGTAGGAGCTGGGGAAACAGAGAAGTTGATACGCACGGTGACGCCCAACCTCCGCTTCAAAGTGCACCTGCAAGATTCGTTGCGGAGCCAGATTCCATGTTACCTTCTAACGACGATCCTTTCTATACCTCTGGAGATGACCGCTCATCGTACAGCAGCAGGGACCAGTACTCAGCCGATAACGCTGGCCGCTATCGTGACTTATACAACTCGGACGAATATTCCAACAGCAACAGCAACAGGCATGTTGGTCCCTCAACCGCGTCGCTCATTCATGGTTTCCGTCGGGAGGGGACTGAGCAAGAAGCGGATGTCATGGAGGACGAGCATCGAGAGGACGATAAAGCCCACCTAACAGCGAACATGCAGCGTGACGACGCGCTGGAAAATGAGGAGGGGTACAGTAGCGATCCAGAGCACGAAGGTGCTACCTCAAGATCGAAACGGCGCACAAAGCGATACAGCCTATCGCCTTCGCCCTTGAAACTTACTGGCACAGCCATGAAGTCCATGTCAAAAACCATGAGGCGGGTGTCCTTGCGCGTGGTCAACCTTGCTGGGACGGGGTTGGCGGAACAAATACGGCTGGGTGATGGTGAAGAGACGGCGAGGAGGGCGCCCGTGGACGACGACGACGAACCCTCCAGGCCTGATTTGTCCAAGTCGCTACCTATCAGAGGCCGAACGTTGGGCTTTTTGGGCCCTGATAGCAAAGTTCGCCTTTGGTTGTTTAACTTTCTCGTGTATCCGTGCGTGCGCTGCTCCTCTTTGATTCTTAATTCTGATTGTGTCAACTCAGATGGACTGAACCTGTTATTCTTCTACTTATTGTACTCAATGCTGTCGTGCTTACTATACAGGCTTTCCCTTCTCTAACTTTGCCCACGGCGAATGGGCCAACTCTGCCTCCCCATATTCAAGGATACTTTCACACATGGGAGGACTATGCTCTTTTTGCTTTATTCGTTGTGTTTACGTGCGTGTCCATGGTTATTTTCATAATGCAATTTGATACTAAACTTTTCACCTAGTTTGGAAGCTATCGCCCGCATCTGCGTTACCGGTTTTCTCTTCGATCCTGAGATATCCGTCTTCTCCCTTTTCTCATCTCCCTACTCCCTTCAATCCGAACCATACCCTCCAAATCCTGGACCTACCTCAGGCGTAGGCCGTCAAACATCACTAACACGAGGACGTTCTATCACTCAACGAATCAGCCATTTGCGACGGGCCCTCATGCGTCCCTTTGTCATTGCTCCGCATGTGCCCACCTCTGCTTACCCAATGCAAGAGTACCACCCTTCACCTACCACCACCCCACAACTCCAAAGGAACGATACTGTCACGGGTAGAGTAAGAAACGCCGCGCACAGGGCGCATGCCACAATTCGTGAGCCTGCGGAACCGACATATCTGTCTCGTGTAATGAAATCTGAAACCGTCAGCGGGGATCCTGATGCGATCTCTCTGCCTTTTAGTTTCAGCATCGGAAACTTACACGATAAGACGCAGAGGAACGTGCCTTACCTGCGACAAAGCTGGAGTCGAATCGACTTTGTTGCTATCCTCAGCTTCTGGATAATGTTTGGTTTGGCGATGGCCGGCATCGAGAAGGGAACATACCACGTTGGGATTTTTAGAGCCATGAGCGTTATAAGGACTGCTAGGTTGCTTACGATAACATCGGGTACTACGGTGCGTTCTCTATCCTTGATCTGTTTGAACTTTACCTATCAGACCTCGCAGACGATTCTCCATTCACTAAAAACTGCTCGTCCTCTCCTTACAAGTGTGGCTTACTTTGTGTTATTTGCTATGGTGCTGTTTTCGTTCGTGCAGTCCCTTCTTCCCCCCATTTTGTATCTAACCATCCTCCCCCTCAGAATTATCGGCGTTCAGTCGTTCAACGGATCGTTTCGTCGCAGCTGCATACTCAGTCCCACCCTTGGTGAGGCTGAAATCCTCTTGCAAGACCAATTTTGCGGAGGTTACATCGATCCTGTTACTTTCGAACGTACTGGTTATATAGATATAAGCAACAACACGTTCCCGACACCCAAAGGTTACATCTGCCCTCTTGGGCAGCTTTGCAAGGTAGGACAAGGTTCATTCTGACGTAGGTCTCTGTTGAAATCTTATGCAGGAAACAGTGAACCCCAAGCACGACATCGAAAGTTTTGATGCTATTCACTATGCCGCCCTTCAAGTACTCATTGTCGCCAGTGCCAACGGGGTAAGTTTTTGGAACTCATACGTGAACACAGAATTCATCTACATGGTTTTAGTGGGCCCCGATGATGTACTCCATGATCGACGCGGAATTCTTCGTTTCTTGTTTCTTTTTTATCCTTGCGATCATTGTCCTTAATTTTTGGCTTATCAACCTGTTCGTCGCTGTCATTACCCACACATTTGCTGCCATTCGCTCGACAACCAGCAAAAGTGCTTTTGGTGCTGCACCGTATGAAACCCTTGATTATCAGCTTACCTCCTGATCGCTCACAATGTCGTTAATAGCCTTGTCAAGTTCGATAAACAAGATGATGATTGGTTAGGTGAAAACGGCCGCAAAGCTGCCACAAGGCCAAATACAGCGAAAGTCATATACGAATATACCAAGTGGTGCTGGGTGATCCTTGCTCTTGCATCCCTCGGCCTGCAAGCCTCCAAGACCGTCGACATGTCTGAAAGCCAAAAGCTTGCCCTATACTATGGCGAACTTGGCATTACAATAGCATTCGACATCGAGATTGTACTCCGAGTTTTCGCCACTCTACCTCACTGGAGGACGTTCTTCCAACATGGAAACAACTGGCTGGATACAATACTCGCCATTGGATCAACTATCATTCAACTGCCGGCTATCCGACATTCAGAACTGTATCCTTGGTTTACAATCTTTCAGCTGGCGAGATTCTACCGAGTCATATTGGTGGTGCCTCGCATGAGGCCACTCTTGGTACGTTACACTCTTCGTTACAAATAATAATTCACTGAATTTCGTCAGCTCGCCGTTTTTGGAAACATGTATGGTCTTGCTAACATGTCTTTGTTCCTCTTCCTTATCAACTATATCGCTGCCCTGGTTGCCGTGCAACTTCTTCGCGGCGATTTTGGTAACAACACGACTATCAATTTCGGAGAGGCTTTCAATGCTTTCTTGGCCATGTATCAAGTATTTTCTTCTGAAAACTGGCCGGATGTCTTGTATGGGGCGGCTCAAGCGGAAATACAGCTGCGCCAAACGGCCATCGTTATCATCTTCGTCTCGGGCTGGATGATATTTGCCAACTGTAAGTGTGAAGCAATTCACTATCATTGCAAATCAAACCAATGAAATTATAGTCATTGTCCTACAAATGTTCATCGCCGTGATCAACGAGAACTTTGAGGTCGCAGAAGAGGCTAAGAAAGGAAAACAGGCAACGCATTATTTGAATCAGAATCAGGCAGAGCAAGCTTCGTCCCCATGGCTTCGTCGTTTGAACCCATATCGGTGGGTCAAAGCCAATCCTGTAACGGTGAAGGTGGAAAACCTTCCCTCAAACCTCGTTCTGCCCATGCAGAAGGCATTAATTCAAGACTTTGGTGCTCAGAGACGAGAACCTCGCCCCGTGGTTGTGAGTTCTTATCATGTCCTCACATGTCTACATCTAATCGTCGGATGAAAGAAAAACAACCCAGTGTTAAGCAAACGTTTCAAGCCAGGCCATTACTCTTCCAAATCCCTCACAGCCCTTCAGAAACTCTTCGCAGGCGAGGTGAAATCAGGCAGTACTATGGCTACGCTACGGCACGCGAGGCAGGAACCCAGTGCGGACCCCTATGACGAGGAGATAGAGAGACACCTGTGCGTGCATTCACTTTTGGCCTTGACAGCTTTTGAGACTTTTACACAGTGAGCTTCTGGCGTCCGTGAATCCAGATGCCGGCCTGGGCGAAAACGCTGAGGATGAATATTATGAGAGAAAAGCCTTGCGAGCCGACTTTATCCGCAATCACCCCACATATGACAAGGTATTTGGGGTTATATCGCAGAAGAACTGGGTCCGCCAGCTGTGCCAGCAGGTAGTGCAACCTCCAAAGCGCGAGCGCATTTTTGGCAAGCCTTACTCTCCAATCGCGCTCCCCATCTTCCAAATGGCTATACTCTTGACCGTCATTGGTGGGATCGCCGTTGAAAGTGTCGCTACTCCACTTTACCGCCGCCATTACTATGCGACTCATGGTTTGGTTCGAGGGGCGTGGTTTGATGTTGCTGAGTCTGTGTTTGGCCTTGTACTCTTCCTGGAGTTCATGATCAAGGTTATTGCTGATGGGTTCCTCATAACCCCAAACGCTTACCTGCGGAGTATTTGGAACTTCATTGACTTTCTTATCATGATTGGCATCATCGTCAATGTGACTACAGGCATCATTTTCATTGGCGGTCTCACTCGCATTACTCGATCTTTGAAGGCGCTCCGAGCTCTTCGTCTGATCACTCTGATCGATCACATGCGAAACACCTTTGAATCTCTCATCATCTCAGGCGCTGTCCGAATTCTCGATGCTGCCGTTCTTGCCATCCTGTACATGATTCCTTACGCGGTATGGGGACTCAACATCTTTGCTGGGAGGATGAACACCTGCAATGACAGGGGTGCAATTGGTATGGCCGACTGCATCAACGAATATCCGAACACCATTGTCGATAACAACTCTTTTGGCTTCCCCGTTCCACGTGTTTGGGATAATCCATCACCATCAACCAGCTTCAGCTTCGACTCATTCCGTGCATCCTTGCTTATCCTATTTGAGATTGTCTCTTTGGAGGGGTGGATTGACGTCATGTCTGTGGCGATGAGCATTACAGGCAAAAATGAGCAACCTCAAACGAATGCTTCTCAGGCTAATGCTATCTTTTTCGTCATCTATAACCTTCTCGGTGGAGTCGTCATTCTGACCCTCTTCGTTAGGTTCGCCGCCTCGGTTTTTCTTTTACGGAACATGCTTGCTCATTGTAAATTCGCAGTATCATCATCAACAACTTCAGCTCCAAAACTGGAACAGCATTTTTGACAAATGCTCAGCGTGAGTGGATCGACCTGCAAAAGCTATTTAGACGACAGCGACCATCAAAAAGACCAAAGGTTCGACCTACAACTCCATTCCGATCGTGGTGCTTCGACCGTGCTGTCCATAAACACGGCTGGTGGACTCGGGCAATGACACTGCTCTTTTTATTGCACATTCTTGCATTGATGTATGCTGCCTGTCTTCGTGATTATTCTTTCGATTGATCAAGCCATTTAGGACCCAAACATTCACAGTTCACGAGTTTGCCGACAAGTTCCGTAGTATGGATAACACTACCTTTGAAATGCAGTTCTCCGTCTGATTATCTTTTAGATGATTTCTTTCTCGGTCTCATGTCCATCTACATTCTCGATGTCGTTGTGCGTTGGTATGGTCTGGGCTGGCGCAGTTTTCGCGCCAATGGATGGAACCTATTCGACATTGTGGTATCTATTGGGAGCTTCATCACAACCCTTATCGTTCGTTTTGGAGGAAGTCGAGGCAGCGGTTTTGGCATACAGCAACTGCAAAAGCTATTCCTTGTTAGCATTGCTTTCAAGCTGGTGCAGCGTACCAACAGTCTTAATATGCTTTTCAAGACTGCCGTGTATGTGCGACCACTATCCTAAAGACATTTTGTGCTAACTTTCAGGCCAGGGCGAGCTTGCCAGTCATAATCAACCTTCTTGGCCTATGGCTTATCCTTTTTATCTTCTTCGCGATTCTATTTGTCGAGGTGTTCGGATTGACAAAGTGGGGTAGTGCCGAAAACAGAAGTGCCAATTACGAATCTCTTGGATCTGCGTTGGTCATGTTGGCTTTCCAAAGTACTGGGTACGGTCTTTCATACTTAATCGGAATTATTACCATTAACGCGAATGTTTTTGCACCCTCTCACAGAGAAGGCTGGAACCAATACATGCATGACTTGTGAGTAATCATGCGTTTGGCACTGGAACTGGATCCTAATTCTCGATTTTAGTGATTTAACATACCCTCGATGCACCAACTCATCCAAGAGAAAAGCCGAATCTGATTGCGGGAGTACAGCATGGGCCTTTGCTTTGTTCATTGCCTGGAACCTTCTAAGCATGGTTTGTGCTGCCCGTACTCTGCCCATTCTAGTGCTCATGTTTGAATCCTCCAGTATATCTTTGTGAACATGTTCACCGGTATGTTTTAAGAGCGAACCCGGGAACATCAGTCTAATCTAATATACAAGGTGTTGTGGTCGAGAATTTCTCATATGTCTTCCAAGCGTCTGGTAGCGGAGCCAAGTCGATATCAAGAGAGCAGATGCGATCGTTCAAGAAAGTATGGGCTGAACTCTCCAATCCGAAGACTGGGTATCTTGAGCGTCAGAACTTCACCGCCTTTTTCGGGGTACGTTGTAGTCCAATCTTTTTCAATTTCCACGTGCTGACTGTCGTTCCAGAAACTCAGTGGGATTTTCGAAGTTCGAGTATACCCCGCGGAGTACAGTGTCCGCAACATCCTCTCTGTTTGCACAGACCCCTTGGGCCAGGATGCATGGTCACCGCGTGTTGTCAGTGGCGTTGATCTCAGCAAGGTTGAAAAGATCTTAGACGGCATTGATTACAATGAGATTCGCAAGCGAAGGGCCATCTATTGTCGGCTCTACCATGAAGCAACCATATCCCACGAACCGGGTCTGGGGATATCATTCACTAATATGTTGACATTGTTGGCGCATCATAAACTCATAGTTGATGCTGAAGCCCTGGTGTAAGCGCCTTGGTCATAACTTGCTTGTTACAGGTCTAATAGTTTTGCTTAGCCTGGAAGATCTTGTAGCTCGAACCGAAACAATCAAGCTGGTGACGGATCTTGTGAACCTCGACCGTGTCCGATCCCTGCTAAAAGCGATCTCGGAGCGGAAAAAGTTCTTGGAATACAGAGAACAAAAACGGGCTGCGAGGCTCGGGCAAGAAATTCCCTCAATCGTCGTGGAGGACATGCCCGAGACACCACCGCTTTCTTCGAGGGACATAGCAAGTGCGTCCTTTGAGAGTCCCTCGCAAACTTTCAGTGCCGTTCCTCGGCTCAGCCACCACGATGTCTCCTTCTCCATGGACATTCCAACTGGGTCGAGGTTGCAAAGAAGCAGACGACCGAGCGATTATAGCATGTTTTCTGCGGATAGTTTCAGATCTGCGTAAGTTGGTTCAGCTAACGTGACGGAGTAGAGAGCTAAAATCTGCTATAGTCGTTCATCCATGGCCGAAGAAGACCCTCAAGATATTGTGAACTCGATGCAAAACTCCATGTGGGGAGGTGAGCAGCTAAACTGATGATATGTGCACAATATACTGATCTTTTTGATCAGACTTGATGATGGAAGCTGCAGAAGAAGAGAAAAAGCGACACAATTCCTAACACTCATTGGATTCAAATCTGACATTTTATGTAGACGGACAGTAATATTAGATTGTAGAACATCCCCTTCGTAAGTTATTCGGATTTAATCGGTAATATAGCACGAGGAATCATTTTATGGGTAAATAGAGGGAATGTATCGTTATCATGATGCATATGGCAAGCCAATGGGATTCGGATGAATGTACGCTTAAGATAGCCGTACATAGGTCAGCTGGAGAGTGCAGAGGTACAGAACTTGAGTATGTAAGTGGTGTCGAATACAATCGACAAATAACTGCAAGCCTGATGATGGCCCAAACGGTTTGCTATAAACATAGCTCTTCATCATGATAGAAACGAGCATAAATTGGAGGTATACGAAAGATTAAAAAAACACAACTAAGTGCGCCCTCCTCTACGAGCACGCCAAACCCCACCGCCTCGCACAGTCTGGAACCCATCATCGCCCTCTTTAGCTTGCTCTCCATTAACCGGAGGAGCAGGCGAGCCAACACGAGCAGGAGGGGCATTCACCTGGGGAGGAACTGCACTCGCAGCACCACCAGCGTTCTTCGCTTCCCTCGCCCGCCAGCCTCCTCCAGCAGGAGCAGCAGCCCCACCCCTGCCAAACCTGGCTGGCGCAACTGCAGGTGAAGGACTCTCGGCACGCGGTGGCGGCGTCGCAACAGCCCCTACGCGAGTGGGTGTAGGAGGTGTCGAGTTGTTATTGCTGACGGGAGTCCCGCGTCTCCAGACAGAGGGCTCGTCTTTCGTTGCACGAAGGGCTGTGGGAGCGGCGAGGGGCGCGCGGGTGGGAGCGGCCTTCTCTGCGGCACGTTGTCGTCTGTGGGCCTCTGCCTCTTCCTCGCGCTGTAGTTGAAGCTTGGCTTTGTCCGCGGCTTCTTGGCGTTCCAGCTCGCGTTGCTTGCGTCGTTGTTCGACTTCTTCTGCGGCTCGACGTTTGGCTTCTTCCTCAGCTGCTGCTTTAGCCTCCTCTTCCTCGCGAAGACGTTCCTCTTCGGCACGACGTTCTACAGTCATCGTTAGTATCTTCTGCTGGCTTGGTGGATGAAAAAGACAGAAGCAAAACACACCTTCTGCAATCCGCCTCTCCTCTGCCTCTTTCTCCGCCTTCTCCTTCTCTTCACGCTCAACACGCCGCCGTTCCTCTTCTCTGGCCTTCGCCACAGCGTTTCTCCTCTTCTTTTTCTCCTCCTCAATCTTCACCTTGGCAGCCTCCTTCTTCCTCGCGAACTCCTCGCCCTTCTTGGCAATAATCTCCTGCCTTCTGCTCTGATAATCACCCATCATACGTGACAGCCGCGCTTTAGTAGCCAGATCGTCCTGGTGAGCCTTTCCAGCTGCCTCCAGGCGTGCACGTTGTATGGCTTCAACGGTATCCTTGTCCGTAGCTTGCTGCCTTTCGTAGTCCTGAGCGATGAGAGGTTGTTCCTCCTTACGATACGCACGCTCGGTGTGGTCGATCCGCTTAGCGATGATGCGAAGTCGCTCGCTAAGCTCCTTCTTCTCCTTCTCGAGTTGAGCTACCTGGATGGTAATTAGCCCTTCCGTATCAATGCTTTCCAGCTTCTATCGAAAACGTCAGAAAAGAAGAACAAGAAACAAAAACGACGATAAAGCTCACATCAACATCATTAGGCTTCAAAATCCCCTTATCCACCAAACTCTGCGCATACTTTTTGGCTTCATCGATCCTAATACTCTCAATCTCCTTCTTCGTCCTCTCCTGCTCCCTCTTCCTCAGATCCTCCCTCACACGTCTTGCCTCCTCCTCCTTCTCCCTTCGACTGAGCTCAGCACGCCGGCTGCTCGCTTCCTTCTCCTTACGCACGCTCAATTCACTCAATAACTCCCTCCTCCGAGCTACGATGGCGCGTTTGAGTTGGAGAGCTTTGCGTTCAGACTCCACAGCTACCACGAGAGCCTTGAATTTTTCGGCTTGTTCTTCAGGGGATAGGGCTTCCGGAGATTCCTCGATCTTGTGAAGGGAGTTGTGCAGGCAAGTAGCAACTTTACTCAACCGCGTTCGAACGAGCTCGGCTACCGAGGGTTGGATCGACGATTCACCACGAGCAGTGGAGGTAGAAGTCGACGCGGTGGGCTGTTGCAGCTCGTCTGCAGAGACAAACGCGTCGTCTACGAAAGTGATGCTTCCATCTTTATGGTCCACGCGGATGTTAAGTTCTCCACGTCGAGCACACCCCATGATGTACGCCTCGATCTGCTCTTCCTCATAGGCGCCTTCGATGCCAGCTTCTTTGAGTGGTGCGACGAGCGCGAGGAGGTTGTCGATCTTGATAGTGGAGTAGACCTGGGACAGTTGGGACAGGAGACGAGAGAGCAGAGCACGTTGGAGGAGGGTGAGGTAGGGTGAGTAGGATGCATCTGCTGAGAGGATTTGCAGCAGGGGAGCAATTGATGAGCAGAGGGTTAGTGGGTCAAAGGTGACTTCGAGGATGTTGTATAGTGATTTGACAGATTCAGGCGAGAGTTTGAGGACGTCCCTGGAGAGCTATAGATGATAATTAGAAAATACGCTCATCGAAACGCTAGCATAACTAACAGCATCCTTGAGCAATCCTGACCGGGAGGGCATCCTCGTGAGCCCAAGTAAAGCCGTCAGACGAGCGTTCTTGCCCTTCAACTCGTCAGGCTCCTCCGTGTGCAACCCAACAGGAACGGCCAGGGCGCTGACGAGAACCTGCCCAGCAAGCCTGCCGAGCTCTTCTTCCGACTTACCCCCAATGCTGAGAATAATTGCGTAATACCTGCTCCAAGCAGCGGCATGGTACAAAGCGTTCCCACTCATGAGGAAAATTTTGGTGAGTTTTTCGTAGTAGTTCGCCATCATTGCTGGGCGGGGAGCCTTCTTGGCCATGTTGAGGAGGTTGTGGACGTCCTCAACAGACCTGAAGGCTTCTTGCCATAGTTCGAGCTCGACGGAGGTGTTGAGTTGGGCAAATCGGGTGTCGAGGTGGTGTTGTAAGGTGTCTGGGTCGGAGAGGTTGATAGAGTGTTGCTGGTGTGAGTATTTCGCGACGTTTGAAAGGTGCAGACGAAGTGTCTCGCATAAACGACGGAATTCAACTTTGCGTTGGTGCTTGAGGCAGAATTTGAACGCTTGCTGTGCGATTTGCTGTTGTAATGATATGAATGGGCTGTTTTTAAACCATTGTAGGCCCGACTCACCTGGTAGATAGCTTCCAACCTCGTATTGTTCTTCAAAGTCTCTAAAGATGTTCGATAGCTCTCCCATAAGAACTTGAGCCAGGGAGTGACGAGGGCACGATCCGTGCGGTCCTTGCTCTGATCTCCACTAACTGCACCGAGAAGGATGCTCTCCGGGGTCTCGCTAGCCTCCAAATCATCAACATCAACGGCCGATTTTACAGCGGCCTTCTCCTGCGCCTCCCGGACCTTCGAGTCGGCCAATTGAACAAAACGAGTGATAACTGCCTCGATACTCTGCACGTTCGTGTTCTGTGCAATGTTTTTATATTGCATGAGTCCTTCCTTGGCTGGGCGGCCTTTTCGCATTTCGACGCATAATTCGATAAAACGATGCATGATCGGCTCCAGGGAGGTGAGTGGTGTCGACCTGAATCGTTTTGAAGAGAACATTTCTGTCAATGATTGGAGAGCTGCGTGCGTCTGACCGACGGAGACGAGTCCCTCGGCCTGCTTGAGCACGGTCTCTGGTTTTGAAAAGGGCGCCATGGTGTCTGAGAAGATCCGCCTTGTAAATTACTGATGGTTTGAAGTCTGAAAGTTGCTCACTTTACGAGTTTAATAGGCCTCGTAGGGTACCCGTGCGGCAAGAAAGTCAGATAAAACGACGAAGGGCCTTTGTCACAGTTATTGATGACGGTGGACTGGTCAAAAAATTTAGGTTCAGGCTTAGGGCAGGTTTCCTTCACACGACCATTGACTTTGACTCGATCATTCATCTACCACCACCTTATGACCTTCATTCCTGTTACGTTCTTGTCAATGTACGCTCTATGTATGGTCGAATCTCACAAATACATTGCGACGCGATTACGAGTGCGTTTTTTTCTCAGTTTTCTGAGTGCGATTCAGCATGAAGTACACACCAAGGGAGGCGCATGCATGCACCATTTTCAGGTATTATCGTTCCATGCCATCGTCTCCCACATACTCGGTGGGATGTCACGGTGTTGGAGTGCATAAGAACGCAATTCCAGCCGTCAGATTTCAACGTTTACCGAACCTCCCTCGGCCACAACAGCTTGAAAGGAATCGAAGAGGACGCATTTCAGCCTTTGTAAATCCAGCATAAAATTCAGCAATTCTCCACGTTTTCGACTTAACCACCTGGCGTTTGTAAGAAACACCCAGATTCTTGCACTCATGGGTGGTCAGCCCTTCGCAGACGGGCTTCAGTATTCACTGCTTGTCAGGAGGAGATTTGTTCTGGTTTGGCGTTGCTTGAAATCGACTCCGATGGCCTTGCGATAAGGCACATGCCCGCTACGTAGTTAGCGGGTCTTATCCTACGAGCCAGCAAAGCTCTTGCGTGGGTAAGTTTAGCCATGTTTGGCCCCCCTCTGAGTGACTCGGTTAGGGTTCGACCCTTCCTCTTTCTCGTGTTCCTCCACCATGTCCTTTTGTTTCGAGCTCGAGGGCTCTCCCGTTTCTGCTGAGCTTTCCTGTGGTCCTCGATCCTATGTGTCTGTTGCTTGCTTGAACCGTTTGGGCTTGTCTTTCTCTGGGGAGTGTGCCGATCTTGCAGTGTCTGTGAAGATTGGCGATAGCTGGCCTACATGTGTTATGTCTCTGCTTGTCTCAGGCGAACATCAAGAGTTTGACTTGGTCTTGGGTGGAGACTGGAAGGGCCTGATGAAGGAGCTCTGCTCGGCAACGGGTGTTATCTTTCCCGTGGCATTGGTACGTTTATCTTAGGACTTGAACGTTTGTTGACACATATTTCAGCAACGTTCCATCGTTCATGGTCCTATCCCCGCCTTCGAAGTCAGAGAACAGACATCTCGGAGGTCCGCATCTGTAAGCATTGTCTCATGGTACAATGCCCTTTCTGTTATTGATAAGTGTTTTAGCCTCCAACTGGGTGCAGGTCCTCTGGTGGCGGCGACGGTGGGGGTCATGAATGTGTGGAGCCAGCAGTAAGTTGACATGCCCTGACTTAAGCATTATAATCACAAGGACATCTAGGAGCCATCACCAAACATTGATCTACCGAATTGCTCTCTGCACATTGACAATTTAAACACAGAAAATGTTCAATTTAAATCTTTAATCTGTGACCCGAGCTCTTCATTTTTCGTGTTGGGTGGCAGCAGCTCTGCTGTTGTCGAGGCTCTTAGACTTCATGGTGTTTTGTATGAGGGTCTCAGTGGCGATGCCCGTCGAGCTGCTCTTGTTCATCATCTGTTTTATGGTCATTGCCATCGTCGCGCGATGACCGATTGTCGGGCCGTCGCGCAAATGTCGACAAGTATGGTGTCTCTTGCCACCTCTCTATCTGAAGATGTGTTAGCATTGTTTCGACGTTCCCAGCTCCCTTCTGCCATATTCCAGAATTTATGTCTGTTGTTGGGCTTTCGAAAGGAACAGGCTCGTTCAGAGTCAAACATGCTTGCGTTTTATGAACATCGTCTAGATATGTTGCGCAATCCCTGTACGTTTTACCAGCTGTCCAACTTTTTTTCCAATTATGATCGCATGGATCGTCCTACTTTGTTGAGTTTGTGTGGGGTTCATGGCTTACCTTCAGATGGAACGATGACAAAGTTACGCGACCGGTTATTTCAACATATATGTGGTGGCCGTTGCAAAGATCCCAGTGCTTCCCAGGTCAGCTTGCCTCCATCCTGTGAGAGTACTATTGACGAAGTTGAGGAGCCTCGTGATTCGTCGGATCTCGCCAGTTACGTGTTGGCAAGGACTGTTCATAAGATGAAATTGAAATCTCTTCGTAAAGTTGCCGATATGTACAATCTTGAATGTAGGTCGACCGATTCCATGTCGAAGGTTCGGCGGATGATAAAACATTTTGTTTCTTCTTCGTTGAAAGGCAAACGATACCTTCGGTCTGTTGCTCGTCAACGCGCACATAATGAGCATGAAGATCAGTTGCATGATGTTCGTCATAGGTGGCCGGAAGTTCCTTCAAAGTCCGTGACGGACACACTTGTGAATGATTTTAAATTGAGGACTTCATCGTCTGAGCTCGCGACATCTGTTTGTGCATCCTGTGCGGAGAGTACCCTTACAAGCTTTTCGACGACCGTACCCATCGACGAGGTTGATGTTGCCATCTTACGGCGGCCTGACGCCTCTTCTGAAGCGGTTGACACATCTGACTCTGAGAGTGACGATGATGAGGATCAAGATTCAGAGCAGGAAGAGAGCTATTGGTTACATCCCTCCGTTACGCCTCCAGCTTTTCCTTATTGTGATGGACCTTTGAAGGACGTTTTGTTAGACCCCAAGGGAGTTGTTGAAAGCAATGGCGTGCCTGAATCTATGATTCTTTGCGAGACGTGTCGTGTTTCCTTGAGCGCAGGGCGCTTGCCCGCTTTGGCCATCGCCAACCGTTTGTTTATAGGAGATGTGCCAGATGAACTGAAAGACTTGACCACTGTCGAGGAGTCGATGATTGGTCTGTGTAGGGCACGCGCATTAATCGTACGATTGAACGCTGGTCCGTCAGGATCTCATCGAGACGATTTTGCTTCTTCTTCAGGCCCAAACCTGCAGCGTGCACTGAGAGGTCATGTCATTGTTCATCCGCAACGTCCTGACATTGTATCTGAACTACTTCCTCCGTCTATTGAAGATATTGTGGCACCTATTTGCGTTGTGTTCAGCGGGTCAAATGCACCCTCGGCTGACTGGCTCCGGCAGAAAGCGACACCTCTCGTGGTGCGAGCTGACAGAGTTCGTCGAGCACTTATCTGGTTGAAGGCACATAACTACCTCTATCGGAATATAACCATCAATCACGGTGTCCTTGACGAAATCAACAGTTTACCGTGCTTACCCGTTCATGTCGAATTTATCGGTTCAGACGACGAGGATGATGCGTTGACCTCAGGATATGCGAACACCGCCAAGTCAATGGACAACAGGGACATGAGCCAATCCGATGATGCCATCCCTTTCGATAGTGTTCTTATTGCTGATGTTGAACCAAAGGCCTCCGCTCGTGAGCTTCGGGCGGCCGCCGTCCGTCATTTTGGAGATACAACTAAAAGTTATTTAGAGATGCCTCACAATCCTGAACCCGAGAACGAGTTTTGCAACCCTACTCTCTTTCCAAAGCTTTATCCAACATTGTTTCCGTACGGTTTAGGCGGCTTCGAAAATCGAAGGCGTAAACGACCTTTGTCATTCAAGAGGCAGGCTAAACATTTTTTGAATCTTGCCGACAATCGTTTTCAAGTTCATCATTCCTTTACCTTCCTAGCTTTCAATATCATGCAACGTCGGCAGGTTCTTTGGCAATCTAGTGCAAAGGTCAAGAAGGCCAATTTCCAAAATACGGCCGAGATATTTGCTGGTATCTGCCCTGAGGATATTGGGACGGTTACGGATCGGTTTGCACGGGGGGATGATAAAACGGCGTACTCGGACAGTGAACGTCGCGTGCTTCGTCTAATGAAAGAGGTCAAAATGGTCAACCGACATGTACCTGGTTCCAACGCCGCGAGGCTCGCGATGAGAAATGAAATATAGTTAGTTCAGTCACATGGGTCCAATAACAACGGAACAGCCGGACGCGACAATCAGTCGTAGTGAACGGGTCAGCCGGGGCGGCCGGTTTGATTGCCATTGTTCCATTGGCAACGAAGCGGCCGGTTTCTGACCCTGGCAGGGTTTACGCTCCCGCGGCGGAACCACTTTTTCAACCGACGGGCTCTGACCACGTCCCGACGGGCTCTCAGCCCATCCTGATGGAACTACAAAAAAATTTAACTGGGGCCTCTCTCCCCTTACTTATATCCATCTAGATCTGTAGCATAATGTATCTTAATCTTTATCTCATCCAACTCCTGCAAGATAGTCTCCATATAAACCAAAAACTGAATTTTGTCCCAACGGGGAAACACTCACCTTGTAGTTAAGAAATGAAAGCTTTTCATTTAGCTACTCACACCTTGTCTACTCATTTGTGGCTCCATTGGGGTGTCAAACTGGAATTGATGGTTCTGTTGGGGATGTCTCTGTCAGGGTGTTTGACATTGAGATTGAAGGCGCCACAGGGGATGTTTCCATTGGGGTGTTTGACATTGAAATTGAAGGTGCCGCAGGGGATGTCACCGTCGGGGTGTTTGAGGTTGAGATTGAAAGCGCCGCGGGGGATGTCGCCGTCGGGGTGTTTGAGGTTGAGATTGAAGGCGCCGCGGGGGATATCACTGTCGGGGTGTTTGACATTGAAATTGAAGGTGCCGTGGGGGATGTCACTGTCGGGGTGTTTGAGGTTGAGATTGAAAGCGCCGCGGAGGATGTCGCCGTCGGGGTGTTTGAGGTTGAGATTGAAGGCGCCGTGGGGGATATCACCATCAGGGTGTTTGACATTGAAATTGAAGGTGCCACGGGGGATGTCACCGTCAGGGTGTTTGACATTGAAATTGAAGGTGCCGCAGGGGGATGTCACCATCGGGGTGTTTGAGGTTGAGATTGAAGGCGTCGCAGGGGATATCACCGTCGGGGTGTTTGACATTGAAATTGAAGGTGCCGCGGGGGATGTCTCCGTTGGGGTGTTTGTCATTAAAATTGAAAGCACCACAGAGGATGTTGCCATCAGGGTGTTTGAGGTTGAGATTGAAGGCACTGTCGGCAATGGCCCCATCAGGGTGTTTGACATTGAAATTGAAAACATGACCTCCACAATATGGTCATCTGTGGCATGATCTTGAATACGTCAAGTTAGCAGAGCACTTTATTGACTGTGGCAGAGCATTTGATTGACACTGACAGGGAATTGAGAATTCAAAATGTTGACTCCCGCGGGGCATTTGATTGACTCCGACGGGGCATTCAAAATTCAATATGTCAGCTCTGGCGAAGCATTTATTCAAGATAGAGGAGTCAATCCACTACAGCATTTTTAAGCTGGTGCCCAGATCATCCATCCATGTGAACTGAAACATGCAATGGCTTGGAATATGTGATTTGCAGAAACAAGAAATATATTGTCAAGAAATCAACGCACAATATTGATGAAAGGTCCTGCTAGTAGCCATGACAAATCCTCATAATACAAAAGAAAGATCCACTGAATTGGAGGTCAGATAGTTGATGTGTGCACCATTTAGTTTTTAGAAGTAGAACAACTCTGGCAGCCTGCCTTACCAAATATGGGCCAGCTGCAACCTAATATGGAAGGAGCGCATTATTCACACACCATCTGAAACTACGCACTGCACCGCGCTCATTGGCGATGCAACGCACCAACAAAACAAAGACATTGGGGGGATCCCAGAAAGGAATAGAATCATTTGGAATAGTTTTCTCAGTGATTGAAGAAGTTTTTGTGAACAGACCTCGGAAAGAGCTATTTGGTGCATGAATCTTTATACAAACCAGTTGCACAACATGCCATTTTGCATACATCAAGTTATATTTTTTCTTCTTCCCTCACAACTGCTTCCCCCACCTATCTGAATTGATTCTAAAGTATGTAGGCTATATTTGGGGAAAGTATGGGAGCATTTCAACAAGATTTAGATAGTGAAAGGAAATAAGAAAGAATGTGGTTTCATGTTTAGAGTCATATTTTCACCCTTTCAAGCTCCAGCTTCCCCAAACCATCAGAAAACTGCTTCAGAGCAGGGGATATATATTCTGCCATATGTTAACTATGTATAAGAAAGGCTCAGATGTTGAGATTTGGTAGCAAAGTATACAGAAAAGTCAACAATATCATGTTGCGAGATATTTCATGCATTCAACCTCATTTCTCCACCATGTGCCAAAATTCTTTTCCAAAGTAAACTTGAACCTATTTTACAACAGTTGTAGTGGCCAGAAAGATGTATTGAGAAGCTATAACAGTACAGCTCATTTTTTTCCCCCACAACTCCGGCGGGGCATTTCATTGACTCCGTCGGGGCATGTAAAATTAAATATGTTGACTCCTGCAAAGCATTCAATACACTCCGATGGGGAATATAAAATTTGAATTGGGTGGGAGACAGTTGATTGACTTTCATGGGGTATTTAATTCACTCCATTGAGGCATTTAAAATTAAATATGTTAACTTCTGCAGGGCAGTTTATTCACTCCGACGGAGCATTTTATTGACCCGTCGGCGAATTTAAAATCAAATATTTTGACCCCGCGGCGATTTAATTCACCCCGACGGAGCATTTTATTTATGCCATCGGGGCTTTTAAAATTAAATATGTTAACTCCCACGGGGCAGTTTATTTACTCCGACGGGGCATTTTATTGACCCCGTCGGCGAATTTAAAATAAAATATGTTGACCCCGCAGCCATTTAATTCACTCGGCATTTTATTCATGCTGTCAGGGCATATAAAATTAAATATGTTCTCTCACAGGGCACTCCTCCAGGGCATTTTATTCACTCTGTCATGAAATTTAGAGTCAAATATGTTGACCCCCGCGGCGCATGTAGTTTACTCCTCCAGGGCATTTTATTTACTCTGACAGGGTATTTTAAATCAAATATGTTGACTCCCATGGGGCATTGGGTTCACTCCTCCAGGGCATTTGAAATTGAGTATGTCAACTCTGGCAATACATTTACAATTAAACATAATAACCCCTCAAGTCAATCAAATTCTTCATGGAGTCAAAATAGTCAAATTTAAATGCCCATGGTGGTTGACATACTCAGATGTAAATTCTCTGCCAGAGTGAATCAAATGCCCCATGGGAGTTGAAATAACCACCCCATTGGAGTCAATCAAATGCTTAACCAGAGTTGACATATTCAATTTCAATAGATGTCATTGATTAATATTATGGACACAGGTAATTTACCATTGGAGCAGGTTGGGGTATATACAGCATGCTTTGCTGACCAGCAGCTGTGTGGTAGAGCAAGTAGCTTAGGGTGGAGGTTTACAATTAGCTACTACTGATAGAAGCAAACAGTACAACATCAAAGCAGGTAACAGTATTACAGTTGTTCTAGTAAAGATTGGGGAACTATGGTGTGATGCCGACGGGACACCCAGAAGGCTGCCGTAGGTAGCTGCCGCGGCAAGAGACGCCGTGCCCGCAAGCCATTTGTATGCATCCGGCTGGTCCGTTGGTAAAGGGATGTTTTGGAAAGTCCGGCCGGGACCGGCTGGCCCGTTCATTACGAGTCATTGTCATGTCCGGCTACTACGTTTGGTACGTGACATAGTGACTGATATATGTGTGAAATACGCGCCCTTATGCTTTCTCATGGCCTGCCCAGCTTTTTCATCACTATTAACCCTGCCGACGTTTATAACCCTCTGGTCAAGTTTTTAGCAGGCGAAGACATCGATGTTGATAACCTTTTGCCTACAGACGTACCAGAATATTGGGATCAGACACTTCTTATCGCTAGAAACCCTGTTGTGGCAGCGAAATTCTTCAGTTTGTATATAAATGCGTTCATCAAATCCATTTTAGGATATGATCCGGAAAGCAAGGATGTGAAAACTGGAGTACTGGGCGTCGTGAAAGCTCACTATGGGTGTGTGGAAGCTCAAGGCAGGGGAACTTTGCATTGCCATATGTTGATTTGGATTGAAGGAAGTCTAGACCCTAACAAGCTGAAAGAGAAGCTATCACGAGAACCTGGGGGTGCGTTTGAAAAGCGGCTTGTAGCGTATTTGCAACACGCAATCCAAACTTCCATCCCTGTTTATGATGAGGAAGAGCCGGCAGATCACGACGTAAATGAAGGTAGAGAACAAGTGGACCTTTTGGAACAGTTTCATCCATGCCTCACCCGCGGACCGGTTCGTCAGGCGCATGAATCCGAGCGTTCGTTTCAACAACGATGCGCAAAGGATTTGAGCTCTCTAGCGGAAGCATGCCAGCGTCATACTCACATGGCCACATGCTATAAAAATTGGAAAGGGCCGCCGGCTGAGAAGAAATGTCGATTCGAACTTGATCAAGCTAACACGAGAACGTCGACTTTTTTTGACCAAACCACGGGTGAACTTTGCATGCAAAAGTTAGATGGGATGGTCAACAATTTCAATGCGGTGATGTTGCGAGCCGTACGGTGTAATATGGACATCAAGTTTATCGGTTCTGGTGGTCTTGCAAAAGCAGCGTTGTATTATATAACAGATTATATTTCAAAAGCGCAGCTGAAGGCACACATAGCATATGCAGCATTTGAGGTTGCGTTGAACAAGTTAGGCATGCCGTCTGATGGAGACGACGACATCACCACCAGGGCGAAACGGTTGTTGACAAAATGTGCCAATGCTTTAATCGGTCTCCAAGAGCTTTCCGCCCCACAGGTTGCTTCATATGTTTTGGATTTGGAAGATCACTTCACTAGCCATAAGTTTCGGCATCTGTACTGGCCGTCATTTGAAGCCTATCTGGACCGTTCGTATATTGCTTCTAGCAGGTCCCCTTCTGTGCATTCGAGCGATGATGACGTTCATGACCATGGACCGACGATGGAAGACGCTGTTGCTGAGAACGACTTCTTACGTGTTACGGTGAACGATGAAGGCGAGCTTGTTAGTCGTGGGGATCAAGTCGCTGATTATATATATCGAAGCTCCAAGTTGAACGACGTCAGCCTTTGGGATTTTGTTGCTCAGCTTGAGAAAGTTAAAAAGAGAAAGGAAAATCCGATGGATGCATTACAAGAAGACGATTCATCTTCGGACGAAGATACTAGCCAGCCTGATCTCGATGAAGTTGACAACGCGTTGCTGGGAATTTTAGGGAAGCGTGGTGTCCATCTTGATTTCCGAAATGATCATTGCGAGTATGCAACTCATGAATTGAGAGTTCATCGTCCCACTGATCGCTTTGTTCCCCTCCCCATTGGGCCAGCGCTTCCGCGCCGAGATGTATCTGGCATTGACTTGGAAAAATATTGTCGTTTGATGCTTTGCTTGTTTAAGCCGTGGCGCACTGGTGCCGATCTTCGTTCTGGGTTTGATTCATGGGAGCTCGCATTCGCCGCATGGAAAGCCTCAGCCGATTACACAATGGATGTCGATGAGTTGCTATCGAACATGCAGCTTTTACATGAATGCAAGGACAGCCGCGATAACCATTTCAAGAACAGACATCGTGTGAATGGCAGTTTCATCACGCCCGCCATGATTGATGAAAGCAGACACGTCGAACAGGATGATCTCACCGCAAGCATTGACGAGGAAGCATTGCATGGACTTTTGCAGGAAATAGACGACCAAATGTCGGTGCATGCACAGAGGATGAATGCCGACATTCTTGACGTCGTAGATATTTTTGACAAAAGCGGGCTGTATGGTGTTTTTAATGAGCCGGTGAACGACAATCCACCTGGAGTAGAGGAAGATGTAAGCGGTGGCAATCAGGGCTATGAAGCCCTGTGGAAAGACGCCTATGACAAACGAAAAGTAGAATGGAAAATGAGGGAAAGCCGTGAGCATGAGGACTTTGCCAATACAAGGACGGCTGACGTGCATAGTTCTTTTGTCAATCCGTTACGCGCCCGCGAACCACGTGTGGTAAACAATGAGATTCCTGATTCTCAGGCTTCCTCCAGTGTCGGTATTCCCCCGAATGAGATTTTGATGCCGTCCGCCACGAGCCTTGATCCTTCTGACTTTGCTTCGAGCTGGGGCCTCAACGAAGAGCAAACACTTGCGTTTAACATCATTGCCAAACAGAGCACAGTTCGTCCAGGGACCGAGGACCCCTTAAGGATGTTTCTGTCTGGACCAGCTGGAACGGGAAAAAGTCGGGTGTTCAACGCCTTGCGCTCCTACTTTGAAGCCAAAGGACAGGGCCGGCGTTTTCGAGTTTGTGCCTTTATGGGTGTTGCGGCGAAAAATGTGGGGGGAATGACCCTCCACGCCGCCCTCTGTTTTGGTAAAAATAAAAAGACCGCCAAATCTCATGAAGAGTTGATTTCAATGTGGAATGGCGTTGATTTTCTTCTGATTGATGAAGTATCCTTGATCAGCTGTGAATTCTTGATGGATATTAGTGATGCACTATCGAAAGCCAAGGGCAACAGTGACCCTTTTGGTGGCATCAACATCATCTTTGCGGGTGATTTTGCTCAATTGCCTCCCGTTTTGAAAAGTCGACTTTATGCAGATCCTACTTCGAAATACGGCAAAGGCAGTCAACGCAAAGAAAGAAAAATCTTGGGGCGATTGCTCTGGCTTACCGTCGATACCATTGTGGAGCTTACGACCAATATGCGGCAGCAAGGTCGGGAAAACATACGGTTTTCAGAGCTTTTGAAACGCCTTCGAGTCGGCAATTGCACGGATTCAGATTATGAACTTTTGCAAAGTAGAATCGTTGGACGCAACCAAGAGATCGACCTCAACGATTCCAAATGGAAAACATCTCCTGTCATAGTCTATAACAATTCAGCTAAAGATGCAATAAACGAACGATGCGCAATCACATTCGCACAACAAACCAATCAAACTCTTCACTGGTACCACGCCACAGATACTTGCAAGGGAGCCATCCTTTCCCAGGGAGATCTCGTATCTTATCTGCAATCTGTTGACTCTGGCAAGAGCAATGGTCGCTTGGGTAGACTTCCATTGGTGCTTGGAATGCCGGTGTTGGTAAGCCAGAATTTCGATGTCGAGGGCGGTATTGTAAATGGCAGCTACGGATTTGTCAAGCGAATTCGATACATCGTGGATGAAAATGGTATACGAAGATTGACCTCTTGCGTGGTTGAGGTGAAGGATTCTACGAAGGATACCATGCCTCATTTGGAGGCGCATGACGTTCCCATCTTGAAGGATTCCGTAGATCTTACGTTTAAAACCCGACATGGCCCTGGTGGCGGTATCACAATCCGATGGTCCCAGGTCCCGATTGTTCCTGCCTTTGCGATGACGGCGCATAGAGCACAAGGACAAACATTGTCAAATGTGATTGTAGATCTCCAGTGTTGCCGAGGATCTGAGGCGCCCTATGTTATGCTCTCCCGGGTAACTTCCCTGAGTGGATTGTTGATTTTACGCTCGTTCGATTGGAGAAAAATTTCCTGTAACATCTCAGCAGACTTAAGAAATGAGAATAGACGATTGAGGGCGCTTGCACAAAAAACGTTAGCTCGTTATGGACTTGTTGACGATGATCACCACGCCCGGTCACACACCCCAATGCGTGACCATGACCTGCCAACAGTTGAACACCGTCCTCCATGTAAGCGGAGGCGGGTATGACCTCAGCATTCTGGAATATACCCGCAACGGTATGACCCACACCGCAGCCTTCCCGCCTGAAACAGGGTAGAAGGAGGATGTTTGGGTTTTTCAAACTTCTCCTTTTCGCCGCCATAAGAACTCGGGCTCGCGTTCACCGAGTTCTTCCCCTTCTCCCCAACAATGGCATCGGCTGCACAAGCTCATTACGCCAATCGGACATCCGATGGTGTTTACGACTCTCTCTCTGATTTGATTGCATCCTCTGGCTCCGGCTTCTTAGCCAATTGCGAATACGACAAAGATTTCTTTCGCAAGACTAGCTGGCGTGGGCTTGACTTTCAGAACAAGGACGGGTCCGAATTCTGTGTCAACCTATTCGGTGAGATCCAGCCTGCATCCCTCGGTACAAAGCATAGCGCCCTCGGAGATTTCTATATTGGGACCAAGGATAAGGTGCGTTGCTGTTCAGACGGTGTTGGAACTTTCTAACACGATTCACCTTCAAGCCCACTTACGTCACACCAGAGTCGAAGGTCAAAAACAGATTCGCGTTGGGTGTGCCGTCTTTGTGCCCCGAGAACCTTGCGATGATGTTTCAAGACCAACTTGTCGCGCTGAATGAAATCGTCAAATCCGAACAGGATCAAGAAGACAGGGTGCGTTTACCATTCTCTTCTCTTACTCGTTTTTCTGAACATGCAACAGGAGTACCTTACCAAGGAATGGCTTAGCCCGAGTGCTCCTGGCAAAGCTGGGGATATTATTACCATCACGTCGCCCACAATATATAAAGTATGTCCTTCAAACCTTTTTGATTCCTTCTTATCAACTTTCTCTAGGCTCCCCAAACGTCCCCGTCCGAGAGCCGAGTGCCTACCATCAAGCGTATTCTTAAGCGCTCACGAGGTTCCTCGTCGAAAAAGGACGAGCCTGTCGAAGTTTCACAAGCCGCCAACGTCTCCAGCTCCTCGGATGGCCAAGAAACCGATGGCGTCGTCGAGTATAAGATTGGGCAACTGTATGAACCCAATCGCTTATATGATTATGGGGGCAACCTATTCCGCAACTCAGGATGCAAGCTTATCCAACACGAAATTATTGATGTGAATCACAATATAATTCCTCCATGGGACCAATACGCCGCCCTTCGGACCGGAACTCTTGTGATGGCGACCGTCACCCTCCATTGCTTCACCATGAATGTCAAAGACTTTAACGGCGTGGAGACGGGCAAACGGCGCAAAGTATGTCTCGATTGCGATCTGCACCTGTAGCTTTGCTCACTTTCCGTCTCAGATCTACCAGATCAACTTTCATCGGCTCCTGGTCATTGGCGACAGCATCGCCGAAGTCCTGACGAGGACTGTGCACCCAGGTTATGGGGCGGATGATGACACAGACGCCCCTCACGAACCTCGTGATTCCTCCGCCGATCGTGCGATGGCATCCTTCAAAGTCAAAAAGATCAAACTGACCAAGGACGACGCGTCCAGCTCGTCAGTCAAGAAGGTTTCTGAGCGTGCCGAATCTTCGACGACTCCCTCCAACCATAGTGCATCGCGCGGGGTCGCTGCTTCCACCGCAAGTACCTCGAAAGGTAAACAGCCTGTTCGAAATATGGGCAAGGCAAAAGCCTCAAGCTCTGCCAAGATTACGCCCTCTTCGTCAACCACTATTTTCGATGACGACGTCTCAATGGAGGAGGGCTCTTGAAAACAGAATGAATTATGACATGGACATCTTCACACAGACTATCCCACCCCCTCCTTCTCCGATCGATATACAGACTTTTTCTCTTAGGACTATTGAATCTTTATGTATGATATGTAGACGCTACAACTCATAATACTGAGCAAATGCTTTGATAACGTGTCTCTGAAAACGTGATCCTGACTTCGGACAGTTAACGCTTAGGTCTCTACGTGTATTCGTATATGCAAACAAGGGTCACGGTGGAGGATAGCGCAATAACTCACTGTCATTGAACTGTCTAACTCCTATGAAGTGCTATAGTCACAATGAAACCTCCCCTGGGCGTTGAGACAAATGCCCACATCTCTCAACGTCGTTGACACAATGGTTGTTGAATTGCCTTTTGATATCGTGGAAACAATCTTGCACGAACTCGTTGATCGTCGTGACTGGGAAACAATTCGCTCATTGGCCTTAACTTGCTGCCTTCTAGTCAGTCCCTGTCAAAAACAACTATTCACCACCCTTGTAGTTCATCCATCTACATATTCCGGACTCGACTCACTCTTTGGGCCTCATCCCGAGCTCGCCCGCTATGTCCACCATCTCCATTATTACATCAGTAGTGACCCTCATGATTATGAGGCCCAGCTTCTGCAGCGGTTTTCTGAACTCGAAAGCCTTCACATCACTGGGAATGGCATAGCTCCAATGGTCGACTGGAACTCTTTCTCTCACCATTTGCAAAAACAGATTATCCCTTTGCTTTCTTGCCCAACTTTGCATGCATTGTTCATGACTGAAATTCAAAATTTACCTATGGCACTCTTAGGGCACTGCCCGTCCCATTTGCGCCAGCTGCAACTCGGAGTGCTGCACTTTGACATCTCTGGCTTTGCTGGCTTTGCTGACCCGTTCCCCGCTCCATGCACCATAGAGAAATTGTCGCTGGGTCCTGAATCCGGTTATTACGTCGACGAGCTAGTCATCGACGAACTGATAACCGCGAGGTGGCCCAATGGATCTCCGATACTTAACTTGTCTTGGATCAGCGTTTTGCATGACCATTCATTCCGGACCTCCACCGAGAAACTGTTACAGGTCAGCAATTACTGAATTAAAATGTTCTATTTCACAGGTCCGTCACTTTGTATTTCTCAAGAACATCTACTAACTTCAGTGATAGGCATGGATCGCTTCCGCACCTCAATCCAATTCAATCCATTTCCAGCCCTCTGCGTTATTATCGGCAACATCTATTTGAGAGATCTTCGGCACCCAATCACTCGCGTAGAAACCATCGAGGAGATATATTTTATGGTCCATTCACCGCTATTGCAACCCGTTCAATTGGAACATGTTTTACCTTGGTTAACTCCCAACCTCTTCCCCTCTTTACGGCTTATGATTGCCTTTCAGACACATGGATTTGATTCTCATACACCTATCCAACTACCGTTTTTGAAGGGTCCTGCTACGTTCGTGACGCAAAAACTCAGGGACCGCCATGAGTTTTGGAGTGAAGTCTGTCGTATTACCAATTTTGTCAATTATGATTATTAGAAGTACTGTAGCCAATTCATTTTAATTATAAATTGAACAAGAGTTCCTTAAGATAATGCATTTTCTTCTACAGTGAATGCTCTATCACGCTCCAATGCCACCGCTGTCGTCGCTTGAACGTAAGTGACGTGAGTCGGGTGTATTGGTTGAGTATGCACTACTAGGGAGCTGAGATGAATCTATTGAGTATAGATGCCTTCCTTGAGGATGAGGAGAGTGGGGTTAAGTCTCATAGCTCGACTGATTTAGTTGAACGCTGGGGCTTCAGGCTTCTTGAGATGCCGGAGAGAGGCGGCGAGCGTTTGGATTGCGGCATCTGGCCTGCTCGCATCAGCTACTGCTTCGGGAATTTGTAGAGTTGATGTGCTTTGGGGGAGATGGATTAAATAAAGACAAGCTACCATACGGAGGCATTGAGCAGATCAGGAGAGAGTCGGATGGTGACAGTGATGCTATGAACGTTAATTCAGAAGCATCCGACATAGTTTCGAGTTAGATGTCGTTCGTCTCCTTGTTTTCTTGCACGTCTAAATGCCAAAAGTTGGTTGGTCAATGTTTCAATCCTCCGGGAGTGCGCGAATGATGGCAGCAGCGTGAGTCAGCTGATCACCCATCATATAAGATTGATTCTTCTCAGTCGGGAGCCCTACGAAGGGCAAAGGAGGTTGGACCTCTATCCTTGCAGCTGGTGGAGCCCCTTTGATCTTGCAAGACTTCGACTTTGTTTCCTTGCTGACCTGGTGTAATCATAACCGTGACCCAAATACGTGGCTGGCCTTTGGGCATTGGCCTCAGCCCATCCAGGACCACTCTAGAGGATACATTGCAAATCTCAGCCGTATGGTTCCCTAGCACCAGTTCTACACCAACGCGGGACCGATTGTCGCATGCAGTGGTGAGGAGAACACTTTGGCCTGTAGGGAAGCAATCATGACCAGGCACAACTTGAAATCGAGTGCCATCGGCAGTGAGGATAGAGATAGGACTG